>NC_134016.1:19953389-20135889 GCF_040712315.1 Castanea sativa
TTATATGCTGCTAATAAATGAATTGGGTGACATTGAACGCACCATACTGTCAAATGTCAATTAAGTTTTTTTTTTTTTTTTTGTTGAGAAAATTGAGTACTGAGTATTGGGTTTCTGTTTGCTTAATAACAAAGAATCCATATCTTGGGTTGGGCTTTTATTAGCCGAACAACCTTTTTTCTTTTTTCTTTTTTTTTTAAATTCTTAAAAGCCCAATATTTAGAAAAAAAAAAATCTGATTGGGTTTGTAGAGTTGTATTTAGGCCCATTTTTTGAAAATAAACTAAAATTGACAAACTGAGGGTTTATTTGGATACAGCTTATTGCTGAAAACTGAAAGCTAAAAACACTGTAGGAAAATAATTTTTAAATGTGTGAATAGTGCCATGGGACCTAGTTTTAATGAAAATTTTGCTGAAAAAAGAGGTTTGTGGGTCTCGTAAACAGTGCACGAGACCCACTGACAGAGACGCAAATGCGCAAAATGCTTGCTTTGCCGCCATCCAAACTCACGGTGAGAGTATTAATTGTGTTAGTGTCATCCCCCAAACTTGGTAAACTTGATAACCACTTTCAAGTTTCCATCTTTGAATCTCCTCTCTAATAAAATCTTAATGTTATTGACGAGTAGTGTAAAATGATCGTCCATAAAGTGACGACCGTCATTACTAAGGACGACCGTCATTACTAAAGACGATCGTCATTACTAAGGATAACCGTCATTACTAAGGACGACTGTCATTACTAAGGACAATCATAAGCACACATTAATGATCAGATATAAATTCCTCACTTAAATGGCACAAGTGTAACGAACGTATAGCCTTTTTAGCCACCAGCTCATAGCTGTTATAACCATCTCAAGCTCACCGTTACAGAACATTGAATGGGGATGGCTAATAAATGAGCATTTAAGCCTCCAGCTCAACCATAATTGATGGATAGCGATAAAACGCTCGTCCATATTGCAAACCGTCGATGTTAATGACGAGTAAAAGTATGGACAAGCGTAAACACATTAGTTGCAAACAACATTTAATGTCCAAATGATAAATGAGCACAGAGCCGATATTGCCGTCCAATTATGAGCATTTAATGACCATTACAGACGTTAAAGGGCTGAGGATAAATGGTCAATATTAGGCCATAAATCCTCCAGCTGTGGTACAACGTTAGAGAGACCAGTAGATTGAGCATTTACTCACACAAAGGCTATATAAAGCTAGGAGAGACAAGTGAGTGGACCATGTTGCACACACACACACACACAAATTACTCTACAAATTATAGATTTCTAAAGAGTTTAAGCTAACTTGAGTATCGGAGGGTCCTTGGCAAGCCCAAATCGGTGTCATTATCTGCTTAGTGTTTTCTTTGATACAAGATCTCCAAGTCGTCCATCGTACTGACGAGGTACATACTAGTGAACTCCAGGTCGTCCATCGTACTAATGAGGTACATACTGATGAGCTCTAGGTCGTCCATCATAATGACGAGGTGAAATTGTGCTTCATCAATTATTATCTAAAAATTGTGTGATGAAAGTGGTTATTAATGTTGGACCTAACATGTACTGCTTTGTTTGCTTGGTTAGATAATCCTTCTAATAATTTTAACAAAGAGGAGAGTCATGAATGAATAACCGGATTTTGAAAGTAAGGGGTTGAAATTGATGCAAACAAAAATAGAAGGATCAAATTGAGACGATTAATAGTTAATGGATGAAACTAAACTTTAACCAATATTTAGTAACTTGACCTATTCTTTATTTCTTTTCTCCCTATTGAGATGCAAGAGTAGCAAACGTGTCTCAAGTAGCACTCTTCGGAAATTTGAATGTTGGAAGCCTTTTTTTCCCCCCTTAATTAATATATTCAAAGTTTGAATGTGTTAGTTTTTGTATTGACACTTGGGATGAGCATTTTTGTATTGATACTTAGGATGAGTTATGTGTGTATTTTATATGCTTAAATGTATTCTTATAGTCTTGTAAGTTTCATTCTTATACATTTGATTGTGTCAATTTTGCCCATCAACTATTATTAGTGTCAATTTTGCCCATCAACTATTATTAGTGTCAATTTTATTTTTATTTCACAACTTTCAAAATTAAATCAATTTTATCCTTATTTAAGTCCAAATTTTAATAATAAAATTAACTCAAATTTGAAAATTAAGGGACAAAATTGATTTTTAAAGTTGAATAACAAAATTTACTTGAATGGGAAAGTTAAAGAATGAAATCAATATATCAATAGTTGAAGGATATTAATTTTTAAAGTTGAAGAATGAAATTAATAAACTACATACTAGCCTCATCACATGCGCAAAGCGCGTGCGATGAGGCTTTTTTTTTTAGCGGTTCTATTTTGTAGAAAAAAATTAAGTTATTTTATTTTATTTTATATATATAATTTTTATTTTGAAAATCTAATTTATAAGTGGATAAAGTAATTTGAAAATTAACAGGAAAGTTGTGCTATTTTTTAGACAATGTTTTAGTGGGAGTTAGAATTGCATTTTTACCATATTGTTCTTTAGTTTTATCTCTACTTAAACATAGGGGTATAGGGATATTTTTGAACCAAAAAAATGAGGAACTCAAATAAGAGAAGCCCTTTAAATAATAGTATAGATACAACAAAATGGAAATCGTGACAAATGAGTAGAGTCAAAATTATAGATTGGCCTTTCCTTTTTAAAATCAAGTTTGGCCTATATTTAGCAATACATGTGAAAATTTACAAATTTTCAAAATATTACTTTAATCATATTCTTCAAACCTCTCAACATCACCAATTGCTTTTCGAAGAAAAATTGACATTAAGGCGTAAAATTAATTTTTTTGCATATATGAGATTTAAGAGAACTCAATATTCCGCAAACCAAATACTTAGTATTCTTCTCATCTCTTTCTGTGTGTGTGTCAAAAATACTTAGTATTCTAGAAAAAAAAAAAATTCTGCAAACCAAATGACCTTTAAAGGGATATCTTAAGGCACTACAACAAAGTTGACTTTTTAAAGGGTCAAAATCCTTGAAAAAGGTATTAAAAAACCTCGAGAAAAATTATTTTAAGATTCTAATTGACCCTTGATAGCCTTCGAAACTTATACCGTCAAAAAAGAAATTTTGAAGGCCTTCGTGACCCTCAAAACAAGTGTTCTATCTTATTTTGAAGATCAAGAGACCCTTAAATTACCTTATTTACCAAGGGTTAAAAGATATACAACATTTGATAAATAAGGTTATTTAAGGGTCTCTTGACCCTCAAAATAAGATTTTCTTTAAAAAGAAAAAAACCACAATCATGCACAAAAACCTCATACGACAACCAAATTAATCAAAAGTTATTGTATACAACCAAATACATCAAAAGTTCAATGTACTATAACCAAATACAAATATAGAAGAGAAATCCATTTAGCTGAAGAATTGAATTAATAGTTTTCAAAATCACAATTCATCATCCTTGTTATAAAAACAAGATGTTGCCCCAAGTGATTTGTTAGATTTATGCAAAAATAGCCTTCTCAGCACTGAGCTTAATCCTTTTCCAGACAACATAAAAAAATACTCAATAGTCAAGTCAGCTGGGACAAGGTATTTGCCGCAATAACAGATAAGTGGGGATCACTCCGTGCATAAAATGAAGTTGACACTTGACAAGGCCCTCCAATCCAAAGGAACATCAAATTCTTATATATTAACATAAATGAAGAAACTTCAATTAACTATTGCAAAACTAACAATTTGTCCAAGCATATTATTTCAAAGAAACTAACTTATCAAAAAAGAAAAAAAAGAAAAAGAAACATACACCATCATATATATATATATATATATATCAAGTAAGTACAATGTATGTAAAGTGGTCACCAGACCATCTAAAACCTCACTAGCTCTCCCCTTAACCATATGACTACTTTCTGATAATCAAAACTACTCTCCCTTTTTGTCACGAGGGACAAAGGGTGAGTTACTAAGAAATAATCATCTCATCATCGCTATGAGAGCTAAAAGCATCATCACTCTCATCATCTACACTATCAGAAGCCTCCTCAACAAGCTCGGGAGAGGGAGAAGAAGCAAAACCGCCAAGACAAGACTGTCGGCGAGTGATGCTACCAATCCTGGTATTCATCTTACACATCTCATCAGAAAGATGGTCAAGACAACTACCAAAGCACACATGTGTTGAAGTTGATCCATGATGGCAGCGAGAGATGCCTTTACTCCAGAAGTTGAAGAAGATGGAGCAGATGAAGAAGGGGGTCAAGAGGCATAGCCAACATCCTTTGCAGCATGAAAGCCAACCTCCTCCTGTTGAGTTGGAGTAGGCTCCACATGAGGCCGCTTAGCGGCTAGCTATGCATTACTCCTCTGTATAGACTCCTTACTGATAGCAACCATGCAAGAGGCAAGAGGGGTAGAAGGAGTAAGAATGTGCAAATGTGTGATAGCTGTAGGAAAAATTAGCTTATCACATGTAGTCGTGTCTTGATATCTATCTATCTAGGAATGGCAATTTTTACTCGATCCATGGGTACCTGACTCGGGAAACAATAGGGTTAGGTTTGGGCTTTTAAAATAAAACTCGAAGCGGGTTTGGGTTGGGTAATGGTTTTAGTGATACCCACCCCAAACTCGGACCCAAACCTGACCCGCTTGAAATAAAATTACCCAAAAACCTATATATATATATATATATATATATATATATATATATATATATATATATATAACCTTAATTTTCCTAACCTTCAATTCACTCAGCCGCTCCCTATCTCCCCTTAGGCCCTCACTCTCCTCACCCACTCTCATTTCACAGCACAACAACCCCATCTCCCCTCACTCTCACTCACTCATTCTCAAGTCTCACCCTCACACACTTTCATTGCCGGCTAAGGCTCTCCATGGGAAATCGCTACCCGAAACCCATTGTTTCTTGGTCGAGTGGTGGTTTTAGATCTACTGTTGCCTCTGTCTAGATCTACGTTTGCTGTGCTTAGATCTACCTTTGCCATGCTCAATCTCCCTCCTCATCGTGCTCAATCTCCCTCCTCGCAGTGCTCGATCTCCCTCGCCATGCCTAGATTAGTCTTCATCATGCCACAATCTATCTACGCTGTGCCCTAATTTGTCTTTGCCATTCCTCGATTTCTCTTCTTTGAGCCCCTATTTGTCTTCTCCGTGTGTAGCTCAGCCCAGAGTTACCATCTCTGATTGCATCTTCGCCAAGATCTGTCACCTCCAAGATCTCTCCACTTTTTTTTTTTTTTTTTTGGGTTCATTACTTAGTGCCTAAAAGGGATTTTATGTATATTCATTTGATTTGTTGAAATGGACCAAATGATTTGTAATAGTCTTAAATTTGTTGGATTTATTTTGTAGATTTTTGAACTTGTTGTAATGATCCTGGATTTGGATTTGTAGCTTTTATTTTATTTTATTTTATAAAGTTTATCATGTTATCTATTGATCTTAGCTTAGCTTATGCTTTGTTTTAATTGAAAAATAGGGGCTGGATTTAGAATTGAAAAACAATGGATATATATTTGATTTGTATTGGATTTCAGAATATGGCCACAGGTTAGGGCTTAATGTTAGGACGTGTGCCCTTAAATCCTATTGTATAATGCTATGTATGACATTATGAATGACTTAATGTTGTGATTAATAAAATTGTTTTATTATTATCTAAAATAATGGTAACATGAATATTGAGACATTATCATATAATCCATGAGATTCATAGTATGTGATTTATGTGATTTAGTCACAGAAGATATAAATCACAAGTTCTTTGTAAACTCAGAATTGTAGTTCGTAGTCGGTGATGAAATTAGGCATTTCATCTACAAAGACTATAACATATCAACTAAGATGATTTGTCTTGATCATGGAAGTGGAGACTTCTAGTTGATATGTTTTAAGAGTTAAGACATATTGACCTGGGCCGCTGTGAGATTTATTATTCTCTTAATTACTGTCCAATGAATAATAAATCTCATGACTTCTATTTGCATGAACTCTTAATCCTGAGAGAATATTCGACCTGATCATGAGGTGTAGGTTGCTTTGATATATCAGAAGTGAGATCTAATGTAATGGTCAAAAGCTCAGTATATTGGGCAGCCACATTTAGTGTTGATGGAACATATATTCTCAAGATGGAATTCATAGTCTCTTAATGGAGATATAAAATATTCCCTTGAGATAAGGTTAATGGGTTCAGTTATTCAGAGAGTTAGGCCTAACCACTTTGGTAAGAAGTTACTAAAGTATATATTTATGAAATAGGATTTCATAAATATATGATGAATAATTTTAAGGATTAAACCAGGTACTCAAGAAATTAAGATGTAATAATTTACAAAGAGACAGTCAACTTTCATGACTTTGTATTACTATGAATATTTTATGAAGGGGTTGCATGTATAATAAAGTCTTGGGATATAATTTATAAATAAGACTTAGAGTGCAATTATATTTATATAGTGGTATTAAATATAATTAATAGTAACTTTAGACTTGTCAAGAGTTAACAGAAAAGCCCAAGGCCCATTGGAGCTAGTGTCTTATTAGTTCCTTTTGGTCCCACTCCAAGCCACACATTAAAGCCCAATTTGAAAGGTCTAATATGTTAGCCCAATAAGATAATTAGTTAGTTATAAAGAGAAAAATATACAGAATTTTATATAGATGTATGAAATAGTGTGTATGTAAGAGAGAGACACTTTATTATTCTCCCTTAGAAACTGATTGAGAGACCACACTTCTTGGGCGTAAAGTGGAATTGGAGTGAAAATTAAAAGTATTCCTAAGTGTTTCTGATCTTTGTTTTGAAATTCACCACACCAAGGTACGCTATCTTATTCTTGAATTCTGAAATTTACATCGTGCATGTTATCAATTGTGATTGAAGTAGATCCGTTAAATTTTCACTGCATATGTTTTGTATGAGATACAAACTATGATTATTCCAACAATTGGTATCAGAGCGGTCTTCAATCTCCAATTTGTATAACATGTTTTGTGAGTTTTGGAATCAAGAATGATAGTTTCATGATGTTAGAAAGTTATGTAATTGATTTCCTACTTGGTTGATTGAAATTATGTTTTGATGAAAACTGAAATTGATGTTATGATGTTGTTTAAGTTTATTATTAAGTATGTTAATTAGAACTTTAAGGCTTTAACATCAGTGGAAATCAGTTTATATATCAATCTTTGTCTATTATGTTCATATGATGGTTGTTTGTTCATGAAAAACCGTTGAAAACGCTTCAGGGAAAATTCTGGAAATTCAAAGTTCACGAGTTTTGATCGATTGAAAATTGCTTTCGATCGATCAAGTGAATTGGTGGCCAATCTCCTTGATTTGATTGATACCCGATTGCTAGTCGATCGATCGAGAAGCGATCGAGTACCGATTGAGCCAGACAGATAGTCAGGTTCGAATTTTTTAATTTTTTCGACCGATCAAGGGGCACATTCGATCGATTGAAAGAAGGAAATTTAGAATTTTTCTAAGTGTTTTCAAGTTTTAAAAGTGCAAGGCAGTGTGTGATTAGATTACACATGATTTCCAAATAAAAAACCTTTATTTTAAAACATCTAGTGGGAGAGAGATACAAGGGTTGGATCTCACGGCCTCCATTATCGGTTCATAGTAGTGTGAGGTAAGCACCTCGTCTTGGCGTATATGCTTGCGATCCCAAAGAAGGGTGTTTATTTCATATTACTACAAGATTGAACTTACCTGTTTAAAGTAGTGTGGACAAGCACCTCGCCTTGGCATATATGCCTCACGATCCCAAAGGAGGGTGTTTTGTTCCATGGTACTACAAATTTAAACACTATAAAGGGAGATGAAATGTGGCTACCCATGATTCTAGATAATGGTGTACACTAGACTAAGTGTAATGTTAACCTCCCAAAGGAGCTATGTCATTATTACTTAGAGGCCAAAGGCAATATGACATATTATTAGTGTATGATAAGAGTTATCATGATAGTACTAATAATGAGAATAGTGCTCAATCAATCATAGTGTTTATAATAAACTTGCTACCAAGGAATTATAGACATGAGATTGGGTTGTCATTACATATATTATATTATGGTTTTATTAAGGTTCCATACTATATGCTTATATGCTAAATTGATAATGTCTAATTTACTTATTATATTCATGTTTATTATCTTCAGATTTAATCATGGCATCATTTAGCCCACTTATTGTTATTCTTAATAAAAAAAAAACTGATTGGATCCAACTATGTTGACTGGAAAAGAAATTTGGATATTATCCTTATAGTTGAAGAGCACAAATATGTGCTTACTAAACCATGTCCTAGCTTTCTATCATTAGATCCTCCTCTTGAGGAAAAACAACGATATGATCGTTGGCAGAACTCTAATGAGATGACCAAGTGCTATATCCTAGTATCTATTTCAAATGTTCTACAGCATCAAATACAGGATGTAGAACTAGCTTCCGACATTAGCTAAGTTTGAAGGAGAAGTTTGGTGAGCAAGGCCGTTTTGCAAGGCAAGAGATTATAAGGCAGATTTACAATACTAAAATGGCTGAAGGTACTTCAGTTAGAGAGCACTGTCTTAGGATGATCTCTAATCTGAGTACATTAGAAGTTTTAGGTGCCGACATTGATGGAGAATCCCAAGTGGATATGATACTCCAGTCACTACCGGAATCATTCAAGGAATTCAGACTTAATTATAATATGAACAAAAAGATTTATTCTTTATTTGAATTGGTGGTGGCGGAAGGCATTCTTGGTACTTCTAGTGTTGAAGCCAATATGGGTGAAGCTTCTACTTCTCAACCTAAGTCGAAAGGCAAGGGTAAGAAGAAGAAGAAGAAGAAGAAGAAGAAGAAGGACTTCACAAAGCAAGATGGTAAACAAATTGCCTTGGGAGTTGCCAACAAAGGAAAGCAAGCCAAAGGAAAGTGTTTCCATTGTGGTGAGAAGGGACATTGGAAGAGGAATTGTCCAATTTACAAAGCTGCCAAGAATAAGGGTATGAAATGTGCATTCCTTTTTGAAATATGTTTGGTACAGAATCCCACGGATTTCTAGTGTGTGGATTCAGGTTGTACTAATCATATTTGCAATTCACTATGGGGGTTTCAAGAGACAAGAAAGTTGAATGAAGGAGAGCTATTTTTTACTTTGGCTGATGGGAGCAATATTCCAGTTGTAATTGTTGGAGTGTTTAATTTATGTTTTAGTTTTAGAGTTTTAATATTGGAAGACTATCTGTATGTACCTAATGTTCGTAGGAATTTAATTTCTGCAACTTATTTAGGTAAGCAAGGATACCGTGTTATCCTCAAAGACAATGTTGTAATAAAGAAGGATACAATGTTTATCTGTTTTGGCAATATTGTGGATGGTCTTTATATTTTAACTTTCGACAAGCATGAATTATACAATTCTGAATTGGATAGTAACTCTCATGTGAAATCATTAAAGAGAAAGTTTTCTTCTGCTTGCAATGCATATCTTTAGCACTTGCGTTTGGGTCATATTAATTCAAATAGGATTCAAAGACTGATCAAACATGGTCTCTTAGAGCCATTGGATTTTGATGATTTTCCAGTTTATGAATCTTGTTTGGAGGGTAAAATGACCAAATGACCTTTTAATACAAAAGGTAGAAGAGCCCAAGAATTGCTTGAATTAGTTTATACGGATGTATGTGGTCCTATGTCAACCCAAGCAAAAGGAGGTTATGAGTACTTCATCACTTTCACGGATGATTACTCAAGATATGGTTATGTGTACCTAATGAGACAGAAGTCCAAAGCTTTTGAAAAGTTCAAAGAGTTTAGGGCTGAAGTTGAAAATCAATTAGGTAAACACATAAAGGCCATTCGATCTGATCGAGGTGGTGAATACCTTCTTGGGGATTTCAAGGATTACCTAGTTCAAAATAGGATTGTATCCCAATTGATTGCACCTGGAACTCCTCAACAAAATGGTGTAGCGGAGAGAAGGAATAGGACTCTTTTGGAAATGGTTAGGTCCATGATGAGTTATTCAACTTTATCAATTTCCTTTTGGGGATATGCACTGAAAACTGCTATGTATATTTTGAATTTAGTTCCATCAAAATTTGTTCCCAACACACCTAAGGAATCGTGGAGTGGGCGAAAGCCTAGTATGAAATATCTCCACATTTGGGGATGTCTAGCACATGTGTTGAAAGGGAAGTTTGATAAGTTGGAAGCCAAAACGGAAGTATGCATGTTTTTAGGATATTCAAAGGAAACCAAGGGTTATTTATTCTATAATCATAAGGATAACAAAGTCTTTGTTAGTACCCATGCAAAATTTTTGGAAAATAATTATGTGAATAATTTTAATCCTAGAAGTAAAGTTGTTTTGGCTAAATAGATGAACCTGTAGTTGAACAACCAATGGATGAAACTAGGGATGATGTGGCTGTATTAGATACACCACAAGATACTACTCATGAGATGTCTAGTATACAGGTGCCTCGTCGTAGTGGGAGAATTGTTCGGCCTGCTGTGAGATTTATAGGTTTGGGAGAAACTTATGAAGCCATCTCAAAAGAGGTTGAATCGGATCCCTACACTTATGAGGAGGCAACAAATGATATAGATGCACATCATTGGGTCTTAGCTATGAAATTTGAATTAGATTCTATGTATTTCAATCAAGTATAGGATCTTGTAAAGGCGCCTAATGACATTAAACTTATTGGTTGCAAATGGGTTTACAAGAGGAAGAGAGGAATAGATGGAAATGTTGAAAACTTTAAAGCAAGACTAGTGGCGAAGGGGTATACACAAAAAGAAGATATTGACTATGATGAAACTTTTTTGCTAGTAGCCATGCTTAAATCTATCAGAATTCTCTTATCCATTGCTGCTCATTATGATTATGAGATTTGGCAAATGGATGTCAAGACTGCATTTCTTAATGGCAATCTTGAGGAAGAAATCTATATGTTGCAGCCAGAAGGTTTCATAGCAAAGAACCAAGAGAATATGGTATGCAAGTTGAAAAGGTCCATTTATGGACTTAAACAAGCATCTAGGTCATGGAACGTCAGATTTGACCAAGCAATCAAGTCATTTGGTTTTGAACAAAATCTTGATGAACCATGTGTGTACAAAAGACATCGAGACAAAGTAGTAATGTTCCTAGTGCTTTAGTTGATGATATTCTACTCTTTGGGAATGATGTAGGGGTAATGTAATCTGTTAAAGTTTGGTTGTCAAGCCAATTTAATATGAAGGATTTGGGCGAGGCTAACTATATTCTAGGGATCAAGCTTTGGCGAGATCGAAAGAATAAGATGTTAGGCTTGTCACAAGCTGTATATATAGATAAGGTTTTAGAACGGTTTAGCATGCAAAACTCCAAGAAAGGATTACTTCCTTTCAGACATGGAGTTCCTCTGTCTGATGACCAAAGACCTAAGACTATTGAGGAAGAAAATACAATGAGACAAGTTCCTTATGCTTCTGCAGTGGGAAGTCTCATGTATGCCATGCTTTGTACTAGACCGGATATCTGTTATTTTGTGGGCATGGTCAGCCGATATCAGTCAAATCTAGGACTTAAACATTGGCAAGCTGTAAAGCATATTCTCAAGTATCTAAGGAAAACGAGAAATTATATGCTTGTTTACCATAGTGAGGATTTGATTCCCATTGGCTATACAGATTCAGACTTTTAGTCAGATCTTGATTTTAGAAAGTCCACTTCAGGTTGTGTGTTCACCTTGGGAGGTGGAGCCATAAGATGAAGGAGTGTTAAGCAATCTTGTATTGCTGACTCCATCATGGAAGCTGAATATGTTACTGCTTATGAAGCAACAAAGGAAGCTGTTTGGCTCAAGAAATTCCTTTCTGATCTTAGTGTTATGAGAATTGAGCAAGTTCCTATTACATTGTTTTGTGACAATAGTAGAGCGGTTGCACAATCCAGGGATCCAAGGAATCACAAGAAAGGAAAGCACATAAAGAGAAAGTATCACATCATTCGAGACATTGTTGCTCGTGAAGATGTAGTAGTAGCAAAGATAGATAGTGCAAAGAATCTAGCGGATCCCTTTACCAAAGCCTTGCCCCAAAAGATTTTCGAGTCACATTTGAAGGAAATGTGAGTTAGATTAGTGCATAATAGTCTTTAGGGCAAGTGGGAGATTGTTAGGATGTGTGCCCTTAAATCCTATTGTATGATGCTATGTATGACATTATGTATGACTTAATATTGTGATTAATAAAGTTGTTTTATTATTATCTAAAATAATGGTAACATGAATATTGAGACATTATCATGTAGTCCATGAGATGCATAGTATGTGATTTATGTGATTTAGTCACAAAAGATATAAATTACAAATTCTTTGTAAACTCAGAATTGTAGTTCGTAGTCGGTGATGAAATCGAGCATTTCATCTGCGAAAACTATAACATATTAACTAAGAAGATTTGTCTTGATCATGGAAGTGGAGACTTCTAGTTGATATATTTTAAGAGTTAAGATATATTGAACTGGGCCGCTGTGAGATTTATTATTCTCCTAACGACTGTTCAATGAATAATAAATCTCACGACTTCTATTAGCATGAACTCTTAATCCTGAGAGAATATTGGACCTGATCATGAGGTGTAGGTTGCTTTTAAAGGAAAAAATAATGCATGTATGCGGTGGAAAACGAACGGATTTACTTCATTCATAAAAGTTAACATGTACTAAATAAGTTTCAGAACTTAAGAACAAGAGAGTGTACCTTGGAGCGGTGAATTTCAAAACTGAAGATCAAAATCGCTTGAGAACACTTTCAATCTTCACTCCAATTCCACTAACGCCTAAGATGTGTGGTCTCTCAATCAGTTCCAAAGGGAGAATGTCAAAGTATCTAATACTTACATACACCGCTTCATAATGGTGTTCTTACAAAATTCTCTACAGAAAATTCTGTATATTTTTCCTTTTATGTCTATCCGATTATCTAATTAGGCTGGCCTTTTGGGCCTTTCCAACTGGGCTTAAGTGTGTGGCTTGGAGTGGGATCAAAAGGGACCAATAAGACACTAGCTCCAATGGACTTTGGGCTTTTCTATCAACTTTTGACAAGTCCAAAGTTACCATTAACTATATTTAATACCACTATATAAATATAGTTGCACTCTAGGCCTTATCTATAAATTATATCCCAAGATTTTATTATATATGCAACCCCTTCATAAAATATTCGTATTAACACAAAGTCATGGATGTAGACTGCAACTTTGTAGATTACTACATCTTATCCTTGAGTACCCGGTTTAATCCTTTAAGTTATTCATCATATATTTATGAAATCCAATTTCATAAATATATACTCTAGTAACTATTTACTAAAGTAGTTAGGCCTAACATTCTGAATAACAAACTCATTAAACTTATCTCAAGGGAATATTTTGTATCTCCGTTAAGAGACTATGAATTCCATCTTGAGAATATATGTTCCATCAACATTAAATGTGGTTGCCTAACATACTGAGGTTTTGACCGTAACTCTAGATCTCACTCCTGATATATCAAAGCAACCTACACCTCATGATCAAGTCCATTATTCTCTCAAGATTAAGAGTTCATGTAAATATAAGTCGTGAGTTTATTATTCACTTGACAGTCATTGAGAGAATAATAAATCTCACACCAGTCCAGTTCAATATGTTTTAACTTTTAAAGCATATCAACATATCAACTAGAAATCTCCATTTCAATGATCAAGAAAAATCATCTTAGTTGATATGTTATAGTCTTCGCAGATGAAATGCCCAATTTCATCACCGACTACGAACTAAAATTCTGAGTTTACAAAGAACTTGTGATTTATATCTTTTGTGACTTTTCACATAAATCACATACTATGCATCTCATGGACTATAAGATAATGTCCCAATATTCATGTTACAATTATATTAGATAATAGCTAAACAACTTTGTTAAACACAACATTAAGTCATACATAATGTCATACATAATAAAATACATAACATTATACAATAGGATTTAAGGGCACACATTCTAACAATCTCCCACTTGCACTAAAGACTATTGTGCACTAATTTAACTCCCATCTCCTCCAAATGTGACTCGAAAGTCCTTTGAGGCAAGGCTTTGGTAAAGGGATCCGCTAGACTCTTTGCACCATCAATCTTTGCTACTATCACATCTGCACGAGTAACAATGTCTCGAATGATATGATACTTTCTCTCAATGTGCTTTCCTTTCTTGTGATGTTTTGGATCTTTAGATTGTGCAACTGCTCCACTATTGTCGCAGAAAAATGTAATGGGAACTTGCTCAATTCTTACAACACCAAGATCAGAAAGGAATTTTTTGAGCCAAACAGCCTCCTTTGCTGCTTCACAAGCAGCAACATACTCGGCTTCTATGGTGGAGTCCACAATACAAGATTACTTAACACTCTTCCAACTTATGGCTCCACCTCCCAAGGTGAAAACACATTCCGACGTGGATTTTCTGAAATCTAGATCTGACTGAAAATCCAAATCTGTATAGCCAATGGGAATCAAATCCTCACAACGGTAAACAAGCATATAATCCCTCGTTCTCCTTAGATACTTGAGAATATGCTTTACAACTTGCCAATGTTTAGGTCTTAGATTTGATTGATATCGACTGACCATGCCAACTGAATAACAAATATCCGGTCTAGTACAAAGCATGACATACATGAGACTTCCCACAACAGAAGCATAGGGAACTTGTCTCATCATTTTTTCTTCCTCTTGAGTCTTAGACCTTTGGACATCAGACAGAGGAACTCCATGTCTAAAAGGAAGTAATCGTTTCTTGGAGTTTTGAATGCTAAACCGTTCTAGAACCTTATCTATATATCCAGCTTGTGACAAACCCAACATCCTATTCTTTCGATCTCACCAAAGCTTGATCCCTAGAATATGGTAAGCTTCGCCCAAGTCCTTCATATCAAATTGGCTTGACAACCAAACTTTAACCGATGACATTACTCCTATATCATTTCCAATGAGTAGAATGTCATCAACATAAAGCACTAGGAACATTACTACTTTGTCTTGATATCTTTTGTACACACATGGTTCATCAAGATTTTGTTCAAAACCGAATGACTTGATTGCTTGATCAAATTTGATGTTCCATGACCTAGATGCTTGCTTAAGTCCATAAATGGACCTTTCAACTTACACACCATGTGCTCTTGGTTCTTTGCTATGAAACCTTCCGGTTGCAACATGTAGATTTCTTCTTCAAGATTGCCATTTAGAAATGCAGTCTTGACATCCATTTGCCAAATCTCATAATCATAATGAGCAGCAATGGATAAGAGAATTCTGATAGATTTAAGCATGGCTACTGGCGAAAAAGTTTCATCATCGTTAATGCTTTCTTTTTGTGTATACCCTTTCGCCACTAGTCTTGCTTTAAAAGTTTCAACCTTTCCATCTATCCCTTTCTTCCTCTTGTAAACCCATTTGCAACCAATAGGTTTAATGCCATTAGGCGCCTCTACAAAATCCCAAACTTGATTGGAATACATGGAATCCAATTTAGATTTCATAGCATTGACCCAATGACGTGCATCTATATCATTTATTGCTTCATCATAAGTGTAAGGATCCAATTCAGCCTCTTCAGAGATATCTTCATAAGTTTCTTCCAAACCTATGAATCTCACAGGAGGCCGAGCAATTCTCCCACTACGACGAGACACCTGTGTACTAGACATCTCATGAATAGTATCTTGTGGTGTATCCAATACAATCACATCATCCCTAGTTTCATCCATTGGTTGTTTAACTGTAGGTTCATTCATTTCAGCCAAGACAACTCTACTTTTAGGAGTAAAATTATTCATATAGTCATTTTCCAAGAATTTGGCATTTGTGCTAAAAAACACTTTATTATCCTTGTGACTATAGAATAAACCTCCAACTGTTCCTTTTGGATACCCTACAAAGAAAACCACTTCTGTTTTAGACTGTAACTTGTCAGACTTTAACTTTAACACATGTGCTGGACAACCCCAAATATGGAGATGTCTCATACTAGGCTTACGCCCATTCCACAACTCTACAGGTGTTTTAGGAATAGACTTCAAAGGTACTAAATTCAGAAGATACATTACAGTACATAAGGCATATCCCCAAAAAGAAATTGGTAGAGTTGAATAACTAATCATGGATCTAACCATATCTAAAAGAGTCCTATTCCTTTTTTCTGCTACACCATTTTGTTGTGGAGTTCTAGGTGCAGTTAATTGGGATATAATTCCATTTTCAATCAAGAATTCTTAAAATCACCAAGAAGGTATTCGCTAAATCGATTAGATCGAATGACCTTTATGCGTTTACCCAATTGATTCTTAACTTCAGCCCTAAACTCTTTGAACTTGTCAAAAGCTTCAGAATTCCATTTCATTAGGTACACATAACCAAATCTAGAGTAATCATTAGTAAAGGTGATGAAATACTTATAACCACCTCTTGCTTGGATTGACATAGGACCACATACATCTGAATGTACTAGTTCTAGCAAACCTTGAGCTCTTCTACCTTTTGCATTAAAAGATTGTTTGGTCATTTTACCTTCCAAACAAGATTCACAAACTAGAAATTCATCAAAGTCCATGGACCCTAAGAGTCCATCTTTGATAAGTCTTTGAATTCTGTTTGAATTGATATGACCTAAACGCAATTGCCAAAGATATGATTCACTAGTAGAATGAAACTTTCTCTTTATTGATTTCACATGTGAATTATTATCTAATTTAGAATTATATAATTCATGCTTATCAGGAGTTAAAATATAAAGACCATCTACAATATTGCTAGAACAGATAAATATTTTATCCTTTTTTATTACAACATTGTCTTTCAGGATAATACAATACCCATGTTTACCTAAATAAGTTGCAGAAATTAAATTCCTACGAACATTAGGTACAAATAGACAGTCTTCCAATATTAAAACCCTAGACTCAAAGCTCAAATTAAGAACACCAACAGCTACAATTGGAACTCTACTCCCATTCGCTAAGGTAAGAAACAATTCTCCTTCATTCAGCTTTCTGGTCTCCTGAAACCTCTGCAAAGAATTGCAGATATGATTAGTACAACCTAAATCCACACACCAGGAATCCGTGGGATTCTGTACCAAACATATTTCAAGAAGAAAGGAAGTTTTCATACCCTTGTTCTTAACAGCCTTAAACTTTGGACAATTTCTCTTCCAATGTCCTTTCTCACCACAATGGAAACACTTTCCTTTGAGTTTCTTTCCTTTGTCAGCAACCCCTAAGGCAATTTGCTTACCTTCTTGCTTAGTGAAGTCCTTCTTCTTCTTTTTACCTTACCTTTCGACTTAGGTTGAGAAGTAGAAGCTTCACCCATATTGGCTTCAACACTAGAAGTACCAAGGATGCCTTCCGCCGCCGATAACTAATTCATTAATTTAGACAAAGAATGAATCTTTTTGTTCATATTGTAATTGAGTCTGAATTTCTTGAATGATTCTGGTAGTGATTGGAGTATCATATCCACTTGGGATTCTCCATCAATGTCAGCACCTAAAACCTCTAATGTATTCAGATTAGAGATCATTGTAAGACAATGCTCCCTAACTAAAGTACCTTCATCCATTTTGGTATTATAAATTTGCCTCATGGTTTCTTGCCTTGTTGAACGGCCTTGCTCACGAAACAACCCCTTCAGACTATGCATAATGTCTGAAGCAAGTTCTACATCCTGCATTTGATGCTGTAGAACATTTGAGATGGATGCTAGGATATAGTACTCGGCCATTTCATTAGATTTTTGCCAACGATCGTTGTTTTTCCTCAAGAGGAGCATATAATGAAGGAAAGCTAGGACATGGTCGAGTAAGCACATATTTGTGCTCTTCAGCCGTCAAAACAATGTCCAAATTTCTTTCCCAGTCAACATAGTTGGATCTTGTCAGTTTGTTTTGATTAAGAATAGAAACAAGTGGGCTAAATGATGTCATGTTCAAATCTGAAAATAATAAACATGAATATAATAAGTAAACTGGACATTATTAATTTAGCATATAAACATATAGTATGGAACCTTAATAAAACCATAACATAATATATGCAACGACAACCCAATCCCATATTCAATATTCCTCAGCATAGAGTGAACATTAAATACTATGATTGATTGAGAACTATTCTCATTATTAGTGCTGTCATGATAACTCTTATCAAACACTAATAATATGCCGCTTTTAAATTTAGCCTCTAAGTAATAATAGTAAGAACTCAGCATAGAGGATACTATAATACTTAGTCTAGTGTATACCATTGTCTAGAATCATGTGTAACCACATTTCATCCCTTTAACAAATTTATTTTGTAGTACCATGATAAAACACCCTCCACATGGAATGCAAAGCTCGAAGCTAAGACAAGGCGTCTGATCAAACCACTATAAACCAAGAAATCCAATCTTGTAGGACTATGAAATAAATACTCTCCGCATGGAATGCTAAGCTCTAGGCAAAGACAAAGTATATGTTTCATACTACTAGGAACCAACAATGGAGGCCGTGAGATGCAACCCTTGTATCTCTCTCCCACTAGATGTTTTAAGATAAAGGTTTTTAAATTTAAAACATGCATAAACTAATTACACATTGCCTTGCTCTTTATATATGTAAAAACACTTAGAAAAATTTTGAATCCACAATCCTCGATCGATCCTCGACAAATTCTCGATCGATCGAGAATAAGTTCTACGAAGCTCGATTGATTCTCGACAGATCATCGATCGATCGAGAGAACTTCTGTCAGCTCAATAGATGCTCGACAAATCCTCAATCGATTGAGCGTTGCGAATTTCGAATTTTCTAGAATTTTTCTAAGACAGTTTTTCTACGTTTTCATGTACAAAACAACCAGCATACGATCATAATAAACAGAAATTGATATCAAAACTGAATTTCATTGATGTTATAGCCTTACAGTTCAGTTTAACATACTTAAACTAAAAATTAAACAACATCATAACATCAAAATCAGTTTTTATCAAACAATAATTTCAACAACCATGCAGAAAACTATTTTCTAACAACATGAAACTATTGTCTATAATTCCAAAACTATAAACATGTTAAACAGATATGAAATGAAAACCTAGCTCTGATACCATTTGAAGGAAAAAATAATGCAGAGATTTGAGGTTGAGACTTAGACTAGAGATAGAGATGAGAGAGAGAGAGAGAGAGAGAGAGAGAGAGAGAGAGAGAGAGTATGAGACTATGAGGCTGAGAGAGTCAGAGAGATACGAGATTGAGAATATGAGAAGTGAGAATTGAGCTTGATTTGGTGATTAGGTGAACTAGTGATTCAGTGAAGACTGAACTTGATTTGAGATTCAGACCGTTGATCATTAACTTGATTCGGTGAACAGTAAACTTCATACTTTGAAGCCGTTGGATTGGAGAGAGAGAGAGAGAGAGAGAGAGATAGTGTGTGAGACTTTTTGGTGATCACTAATCAGGCTTATTTTTTATTTTATTTTTTGATAATCAATTCAAGCTTCAGAGATTTGGTCAGTGAGAAATCTAATTAATTTTTTTATTTCGCAAAAAAAAAATATTAGTTTGTAGAGTGACCGTTGGATTGTAATATTATATTTAATTTTGACTGTTGATTTGTAATTGCTTTAAATAAGTGATAAGATGTCTCTGTGCTAGGGCTGTCTAGGACTTTAGAGTAGACAAAGTGTTGAATTGGTTTTAATGGCTCGATTTGACATTGGAAAGTTGTGCCTAAAAATGACTCATCAGATTGGTTCTCCT
Source organism: Castanea sativa (assembly GCF_040712315.1). Classification (NCBI taxonomy): domain Eukaryota; kingdom Viridiplantae; phylum Streptophyta; class Magnoliopsida; order Fagales; family Fagaceae; genus Castanea; species Castanea sativa. The sequence goes on from NC_134016.1 coordinate 19,973,273, forward strand.
CCACTATACGTTACTCAACTCAATAACCAAAGGCAAAGTACATGATGTGACATTGTGACTAATATGATGTGAGTGGAAGACTGCCAGACTTGTATGGTTTATGATATTATTTTACCAAATATTCAGTCGGGTCGGGTTATTCGGATTTTTTATTGTGTAATCCGAAACCCGAACCGCATAATCGGATTTTCTTAAAACAAGACTTGTGACAGACCCAGACATGCATTCGGATTTGCCCGTGGACCTTTGGGTCGGACAGGTATGGTCGAGCGGGTCAGATATACTGGGTCACTAGACAGCCCTAGATTATATATTAGCGACGAATTAGGTCGTTGCTATTAGGGATCTGTTAGGACATATTTTATGTAATTGGCTAATCATTTAACAAAATGCACTTTACTTGTAATTGGATAGATGTGGCATGGGTTTAGTACTTCAAGAATATAAGTGTTCAAGTTGAGTATTGAAACCATGCAAGTCTGATCAAGAAACAAGTGAAGAAGTGCTCTTCATTAAAGCTTGACAGAAGCTCGACAGAATCCGTTCTATTGAGATTTAATGTTGAAGCTCGACATAAGCTGTATCTATCAAGAATTACGAAATCAGACTTTTCAGATTCAATTACACGCATATTGTAATGTATTTGTGTAGGGTTTCTTTTCTCACAACCCTAGACATATTAAGGTTTATTTTAAAGGCTGTTGCATTATGCACAGGATATGCAAAGTGTATGCAAACAAAACACAAGCATATTATGACCTAGTTCATCATTCTCTCTAGAGAAGCTACTGCGTCTTTACGCCAAGGGTTTTGTGACCAAGAAGCTTCCTAATCTTCATTGTTGATGAACTGAAGAACTTTGCAGCCAACATCTTCCTCAAGTTGGTGAGTGAGCCATGTACTGGGATTCGTGCAAAGGAGTTAGTCACGTACTGGGATCCGTGCATTATTGGTTAGTCACGTACTGGGATTCGTGCATTGAATGGAGAGATTGTAGCTACAATACAAGTCCAATTGGTATTGGGGTAAAGGTTCAACTGTAGATTGGTATTTCGGGATAGGCCATAGGGTTTGGTAAGATTCCTTATTCTTGTAACCACTTGTGATTGATAATAATGGATTCTCGAGAGTGGTGACCTTAAATTCACCCGGTGGGGTTTTACTTCAGTGGTTTTCCCTATTCGTAAACAAATCACCTATGTCAAATTTATTTTCAGCTGTATTTAGTTTTGGTGATTTGTTTGTGTTACATGCTATTGCATGTAATTTGACTAATTAATTAACTTGAGCAATTAATTAATTTGCAAGGGGTCAATTCATTTTAACCCAATAGGATCTTTTAATGACGACAAAGATTGTCGTCACTAATATGTGGCCAAAATAATTTTGATATAATATGATTTTTTTTATCAAATCCTCCAAAATGCTTCTTAAAATATTTAAAATGACATAAATTCCTTTAAAATATTTGAAATGAGTAAAATACCACTAGCTTCATAAAAATGACCAAATACCCCTAAGCTTATACCTTGACCAAAATAACCTTGAAACCTCTAAAGTAATTTAAAACTCTCCAATCTGTTAAATAAAATAAAATAAAATAAGAGACTAGGGAGGGCTTGTTGCTTCAAAATACTCTTAAATCATAATTTTACCCATTTGAAACTCAAAATCAAGAAAGTTTTGATTCCATTCCAAATAATGATTAATACCCATAGTTATTAAAATGTGAATCGTATCGTGAGTCAATTTTCGATTTTTTTGTATCATGTGTTATAAGATACACAAATACTTAATAAAATTATAAAAAATTAAACACACACATATATGAAAGGTATATTCATTAAAAATTCATAAAATATTAAACTAATAACCAATTCAATCATTAATTATGTAATAATATGCCAGTAAATCAAATTAAAATATATTTATAACATACATATTCAAATTGATTAAAATCAGAAGTGATAATATATGATATATGAGCCAACATAATATTTTTTTCATCATCTTGCCTAATCAACTTTATCTAAGTCAATGTCAACATGCTATTTTTCATCTTACGAAATTATTTCTTCATTGATATCTTCTAACAACTTTGCCAATACCCAATAATCCATTGAAAACGTTCCCACTGAACCTAGTTTCACCAAATCCAACCATCTCGGGACCATCAATTAAGTTTGACTAGGTTTGACCGAGTTTAACCAACTTTAAATAAACTTTGACCGCGCCTTTCTCTAAATCCAATCGTTTGATTGTAACCATAATTTACCAGAATTCCAGATCTAATTATGGCGTGTGATGGACATGTGTTGCGTACCTATATGACTCTGTTCCCTCAATCCGATCATCCAATTGGTCTCAAATTTTGCCAACACCAATATGTCACCATACTCTTGAAATCCAATGATCAAGATTTGAAAATAAATTGGAGCATGATGCTCACAGGTCATGTGGCCCCATGAAGATTTAGTTATCCTTGTTCTCATAATTTGACCATCCAATTAAAATTATGTTTCCCAAATTACTTCATTTAAAGTAATGTTTTTCCTTAGATCACATTTGGGAGTGACAGAAGTATTAGTTTAAAGTACTGCCTTTAAAATTATATTTCCCATAAAAAATACTAATTTTCAAAAATTCATTTTTAAAGGGAAGAACTAGTAGGTGCTCCCTTGGATCAAACATGAGATTGATGAATCTTGACCAGTTTAATAAACTTATCAGGTTAGTGTTGACTTATTTAGTCAAATACTCATGAGTCGGTACAACACAAATCTGACATGTAAACACAAATTGCCATTCCTACAACCCACTGATGTGAGTGCTCTAAAATAGCTTTGAAGTTATTATTTAGTGTGGGTTTGGGTGTAATAACTAGTAATACGTCATAATTTTTGTAATAATTGTTTAATAATAAAATTGAATTAAATAAATTATTAATTTATAATAATAAGTAAAATTTATTGGAAAAACTTCCAAGAAAAATTTAAAAAAAAAATTTAGGTGAAATTTTCCACGTTCCTATCAAACTAACCAATTTAATTAATTACCATTTGATGGTACACAAAAATCAGTAGGTTGGAATGCTTCGGACTATGGTGATGGCTTTAGGACTTGAAAGGAAAGAAAAGACTGTCAAGGGTGACCGATGTAACCCGGCCAAGGACCTTTCGACAGTTAAGTTAGTTTTCTCTCTAGAACACAAGGATGGGAAAATTATGAATAGTAAAACTTACCTTAGGTGAATGTGACTTGATCCTTTTATAGAGAGTTGGAGGTAGGTCTACTTGCTTAGATCCACTACCATTGTGTGAGATGTTTGGTGTTAATGAAGAAAAAGTCGAGCGGGTTTTGAGGAATTCTCTCCATGTTCTAAAATGAAAAATCGTGTATTGATTGTGTAGAGCTTATAGAGAATTCTTCTGAAATTTACCAAGTGTTGTATGGTCGTCCATACCCTTGCAAGCCCTGGATGATCACTATTGGTCGTCCATATCTTGTGAGTCATTTGATCATCCAAACTTGGACGTTTATTATATCTTATGGATGGATCATCATGTTAGGGTGCTTCTATTGGGCTTCTTTTCTTGTAAAACCTTATGGACGTGTTCTAGTCATAGACGACTACCATGGACGAACTAAACTTGATTTGGACCCTATCAGTTGCCCCCTTGTCCTTGTGTCATCCATGCCATTATTACTTTTACACGTGGCAATTCTTTATTGGTTGGAAGATTGTCTAGGTGGTGTGTCAAGGTGGTTCAAAAATAAGACGCCTTAGATGCTTACACGTGTCTTAATCCTAGAGGTCTACTGGTCGTGTTGTTTCGATCTTTGAGAAAAGTTGCCCCGTGGTGTATTCTAGTTGGCTCGTGTCGCTTCAATGTTCAATTCTGTCACCTATAAATAGGCCAATACCTCTCTTATCTTCTTACTTTCTCATATTTTCCATTTTGACATCAATCGTCTTCTGCACCTCGTTTAGAAGTTTCCTCCCATCCTTAGTCTTCTTCGTTTAGAATCAAGTATCCTCCTTCTCCCATCTATAGGTTTTCTTCTTTAGCCTTCTTTACACATGGCTGAGATTGTAGTGTCTTCGTCTAGCAATAGGGATGAGAGAGAAATAGATGAGTATCATGATGAGAGTAATACTAATGGTAGTAGCAGCGATAGTGATAGTAGTTGTAGTAGCAACAGTGGGGGGGGGGGAATACCACAGATGAGCAATACTCGTCTAGAGTCCTTGGGGTTCATTTAAAGGTCTTTCAGGAAGAAATGAGCACGAGGGTTGCTTCTGGTTCGTCAATCAGTGCCCCATTGTCCACATCCTTCTCAAGTGAGGAGGAGGACACCTTGTATTGTTGTGTTGTAGGAATTCCCTTAAGAACGAATGAGAAGAAGCTTAACTCACTTAGGGGTTGGTATTAGATTCCAGATGATCTTAACCCTCGTCTTGCTATCCCTAGTGAATGGTGTTATACTCCTAACCTAGGGGTTGGTATATATGAGGCCTACCTACTAGCGGGTCTTAGGCTACCTCTTAATGCCTTTGTTAGGGAGATCCTTTATAGGCTAGGTATAGGTATAAACCAACTTAACCCTAGTGCATGGAGGCTCATCATATCCATGCAAGTGTTATGGAGGGAGGTTTTTGATAGGAATCGTCCTCTTATTATGGACGAGTTCCTATATTGCTACAAACTCTCAAAGATAAGCCAATCCCTAGGTTTCTATCAATTCTTGCTAGGGGTTCTAGTTGTAGGTTGGTCAAGTCCCTTCCCTCGTCTGATAGGAGATGGAAGACGGAGTTTTTCTTAGTCTAAGAGTTTTGGGCAGGGAACCCTGTTGATGTAGGTAGGGACCCATTCCCTCCTTACATTGGTGAGATAGGTCATCTTCGTCCAGAGGGTATGTTACTTCTCATTGCTTGTATTAGTTCTTTTGTTATATTTATCTAACTCCATTTTTTTTTGTAGATGTAAGACGACCTTCCCTAAGCAAGTTTTACCTAGACCATGTCCAACAAGCGCGCTCTTTTGCAGACAGGACTTTTCACTTCTTGTGGCACTCTGTCGTCTAGGAACTTGGGAACTTGGACTCGAGCCTATAAAGGAAGCAGTTGCCCACGAGCATACCACCCATAGACATAAGTTACTTATTTTATTGTGTTTTGACTAGTTAATTCTGATAGGGTATGATAAAGTACCAACCCCGACATCGTCCATAGAGGTCATCCAGGACAAAGCCAGCGAAGCAAGGACCTCGGAAACCTCATTAATAACTACCTCATCCATGAAGGAAGAAGCTTGGATGAGGTTCGTATGATCAGGGAACAAGTTGCCTGGTTTTAGAGAGCCACAAAGCTTGTCCTGAACAAAATCCGTCCATAGGAGGAACGACCCTTATTCCTAAGCGAGGTACGCTCGATAGGAAGATCCTTGGACGAGGCTGTCACACTTAGGAAAATTCCCTAGTGTATATTACAACTCCTTATTATACGCATAACTTCCAGTGACCGTTATGTGAGAAGTATATAACTCCTAAGCAGTTATGGAAGTTATCTTTGAACCCTCACACCTCCTCGAATCTAGGGGAGGTTACAAGTTTGATAACTGTCTTTAGGACACTATATAAACGCCCATTTAGATCAAAGAAAGGTACGTTTTTACTTTTCCCAAAAAAGTTGGAACTCCAAAAAGATAGAAAGAAAACTAACTTTTCCATCGGAGGGTTCTTGGCCGGCGACCCCAGTCACCTTTGATTTCTTTTCTTTCTTTTTTAGGCCATTGAGAGAGTAAGTAGTCCTTTCAAGTTCGAAGCATCCAGCCTACTGATTTTCTTACCATCATCAGTTGGCGCCTGTGGGAAAGAGTCACTGTTCTTTTCGTTCGATTATTTGTTCTGTTTTCAACGATTAGTGTTTCCTAGACAAAAAGGCTGAATGGTTCGAACAAGATCAAGGGCTACCAGCCCAGGCCACCAGGAGAGTAGAGATACTTCTAGTAATCCCCTCCGCGATCGCCAGTCAGCGCCTGTCATGCGACCGCCTTCTATTCAACATATACAATTCATGGTTGCCGCAATGGCAGAATTGACCCGTTAAAATCAGGAGTTGAATAGGGAGATCAACCTAAGGAGGCAGCGCCATAATTGGCACACGTAGGGACGAGCCCGGAGTCAGGAAGGTGGAGGAGAAAATGTTGAGTCTGAAAATCAGACAAGGGGTACTGCTTCAAGAAGAGTGCCACACTTGGAAAGGGAGATGGACCAGATGAGAAAAGCCATGGATATGATGAGGGAGAACATGAGACGGGTGAACCAAGAGGATGATTTAGTTCACCAAACGGACTCCCCTTTCACGGCTTCCATCAACAGTCACCCCCTACCTCCGAAATTCAAAATGCCTTCCTTGGATTCGTATGATGGAAATCGTGACCCGTGTTATCATATTGCTACTTTCAAGACGACCATGCACCTTCAAGGGGTCCCAGACGAAATTATGTGTAGAGCTTTCCTTACCACACTTAAGGGACCAGTGCGGGTGTGGTTCAGCAAGATACCCCCAAACTCAGTGGGATCATTTGAAGAGTTGAGTAAGTTGTTTGTCAATAATTTCATTGGGGGCAACGCCACAAACGTTCCTCTTCTAGTCTGCTAACTATAGAGCAAGGGGAAAGCAAAAGTTTGCGGTCTTTCATTACCCGATTTAATAGAGAAGCCTTGATAGTGGATGAAATGGACGACAAGCTGTTATTGGTTGCCTTTCACAATGGGGTCAACTCTGACTTGTCCATTCATAAGCTCTACTAGTAAGAACCACAGACTATAGCCAAACTCATCCATTTGGCCTAGAATTTCATGAATGCTGAGGACGCTATTATAGCCAAGAAGAGAAAGAGATCAGAACGCTCGGAAGCAGGTCACCAGCGTTATCTGGATCAGGGTCCTCGCCCAAAGAAGGCTCAGGCAAAAGAGAAAAAAGAAAAAGATGGTAAGAAGGCGAGTTCCTCAGTGAGAAATCAGCAATACACACCCTTGAATATGCCATTAAAGCAAGTGCTTATGTAGATTAAATTGATCCGTCTTTGAAGTGGCCAGAGAAAATGAAAGGAGATCTTAATAAGCGCAATAGGAGTAAGTATTGCCGCTTTCACAGAGACCATGGACACGACACGGACGAGTGTTTTGATCCGAAGCAGCAGATAAAGAACCTTATCAGGCAAGGGAAGTTGAGGAATTTCCTTGGACGAGATCAAAGAGTTGAGAAGCTGAAAGCTAAGGTGGAAGAGTCATCGCGACCCCCACTTGGAGAAATAAGAGTCATTATAGGAGGAACCTCAGCAGCCCAGTCGTCCAAGTCAAAGAAATCATACCTGAGGGTGGTACAAAACGTCCAACTGTCTGGACGACCTCCTAGGACGAGGGAAGCAGACGAGCAAGCCATCACGTTCACGGACGAGGATGTTGGACGAGTTCACCACCCACACGATGACGCGATAGTCATTACCTTACTCATTGCTGATTATATGACCAGGAGGGTGTTGGTAGACAATGGCAGTTCGGCCGATATTTTGTATTACCCCGCCTTCTAGCAAATGAGGCTAGGACGAGATCAGCTTCGGCCAGTGAATTCGCCGTTGGTGGGATTTGGAGGAATGAAGGTAGAGCCTGTGGGCACCATCACATTACCAGTGGTGGTTGGAGCATATCCACAGCAGGTAACCAAAGAGGTGAACTTCCTTGTTGTTGATTGTGCATCATCATATAATGCTATCATTGGAAGGCCAACTTTGAATAGTTGGAAGGCGGTAACCTCTACCTACCATTTGTCTGTTAAATTCCCGACTGAGCACGGAGTGGGTCAAGTGCAGAGAGATCAGTTGGCTGCTAGAGATTGGTACCTAGCTATGTTGGCAATGGACGAGCACATACAGACATTGAGTATGGACGAGAGAAGGATTGCAATGGAACCCACTGAGGTGTTAGAAGATGTCCCACTAGACGAGAGCAGACCCGAGAACTTCACTAAAATTGGAGCGAACATGGAAGAAGAGGCAAAGCATGCTCTGGTTCAGTTTTTGAAGAAAAGCCTTGATGTCTTTGCATGGAGTCATGAGGACATGCCGGACATCGATCCAAGTGTCATTACTCATTGTCAGAATGTATTTCTCTACTCCAAACCAGTGCATCAGAAGAAGAGGATTTTTGCTCCTGAGTGAGACAGTGCCATCAAGGAAGAAGTTCAGAAGTTGATTACTGCGGAGTTCATTTAAGAAGTTTATTATCTAGACTGGTTGGCGAATGTAGTCATGGTAAAGAAGGCTAACAGCAAGTGGCGAATATGCATGGATTTAACTGACTTAAACAAGGCTTGCCCCAAGGACAGTTATCCATTGCCACGCATTGACCAGCTGGTGGACTTGACGGCAGGTCACAAGTTGCTGAGTTTCATGGACACCTTCTCAGGCTACAACTAGATAAAGACGAGGCAGATCAAAAAAAGACCTCATTCATTACTAGCCAAGGGTTATTTTGCTACAAGGTAATGCCCTTCGGTCTGAAGAACGCAGGGGCGACTTACCAGAGAGTGGTTAACCACATGTTTCGTCCTCAAATTGGGCGAAATGTGGAGGTTTATATGGATGATATGCTAGTAAAGAGCCTAAACGAGGGAAAACATCTAGACGACCTTCAAGAGACCTTTGATACACTTCATCGGTACAACATGAAACTAAATCCAAGCAAGTGTGCTTTTAGGGTTTCGTCGAGGAGGTTCTTGGGGTTCATGGTTTCGCACAGGGGAGTTGAGGCAAATCTGGACAAAATCCAGGCGATAATGAATATGGAACCACCAAAGAACATCAAAGAAGTCCAGTCTCTTACTGGACGGGTTGCCGCCCTTAACAGGTTTGTTTCGAAAGCTACTGACAAGTGTTTGCCATTCTTTAAAGTCCTCAGGAAGGCATTTGAGTGGACGGACGAGTGTTAGAGGGCCTTTCAAGACCTGAAGACTTACCTAATGACAGCGCCATTGCTAAGTACATCTGTACCTGGAGAGGAACTATATTTGTATTTGGCGGTGTCCCCGCACGCAGTAAGCTCGGCGTTGGTCGGGGAAGAAGGGAAGATCCAAAAACCAGTTTACTACACAAGCCGTGCGTTGAGAGGAGCAAAAGGACGATACCCGATGATGGAGAAGCTAGCTTTTGCCTTGATTACGGCTTTCAGGAAGCTGAGGCATTATTTTCAAGCTTATATTATTAATGTCCTGATGGACCACCCTGTAAGGAAGGCAATGAACAAATTGGAAGCTGCAGGACGATTAATCAGTGGGTGGTGGAACTTAGCGAGTTTGATGTTAGATACTTTCCAAGGACCGCGATCATGGCACAGGCGTTGGCGGATTTCATAGCGGAGTTCACTCCTAGCTAGGACGAGCTGAATAAAGATGAAGGAAATGAAAGGTGGGTTATCAATGTAGACGGGTCATCCACATTATAGGCAGGAGGGATTGAAGTCATACTAAAATCCCCAGAGGGTGACAAATTGAAGTACGCAACCCGTTTGCAATATCAAACCACCAACAACGAAGCAGAGTATAAAGCTCTACTTAAAGGGCTAGAATTGGCTAAGTCTTTAAGGGCAGAATCAATAATAGTCAAAGGAGATTCTCAGCTCGTCATTAACCAAGTGAATGGAATGTGTGATGCTAAGGAGGATAGGATGAAGAAGTATCTTAGCAAAGTAAGACGGCTTGTTCAAAAATTATGGAAGTGAGTTTTGTTCAACTCCCATAGGAGGAACATATGGAAGCGAATGCCTTGGCGAAAGCAGCTTCGGGAGGAGAAGTTACGGACGCGTACAACAGAACCCAGTACATGCCAAGCATAGACCTCCTAGATATATAGCAAATAGGAGGGGGAGAAAATTAGATGAGTCCAATAGTGATCTACCTTAAAGACAAAAGGCTTCCAGAAGACAAGGACAAAGCTAGGAAGCTAAGGGTCAGAGCAGCCAAATACGTCCTCATAAACGAAGTGCTGTACATGCGAGGCTTTTCCCAACCTTACCTAAGGTGCTTGGCTCCGAACGAGTCCAATTATGTTTTGAGGGAAGTTCATGAAGGAGCATGTGGGAATCATTCAGGAGCAAGATCGCTTGTCCATAAGGTCGTCCGTGCAGATTACTACTGGCCTACAATTCAGGTAGATGCTAAGGCCTATGTCAAGGTATATGACTAGTGTCAGCGCTATAGCAACGTCCCTAGGCAGCCATCGGAATACCAAACCCTAATAATGGCCTCGTGGCCCTTTGCACAGTGGGAACTGGATACCCTAGGTCCTTTCCCCATGGGAACCAGACAAATGAAGTTTTTGGTAGTCGGGATTGATTACTTTACCAAGTGGGTGAAGGTCAAACCTCTTGCAAAAATCACTCAGCAAAATGTCAAAAATTTTGTTTGGAAGAGTATACTATGTAGGTTCGGAGTACCCAGGGTACTAATATCAGATAACGAACGCCAGTTTGACAACGCGCCCTTCAGGGACTTTTGCGAACAGTTTGGAATCAAGAATCACTATTCCTCACCCTCCCACCCACAGGCGAATAGACAAGCAAAAGTAGCGAACTGATCCCTGTTGAAAATCATCAAGACCCGGCTCGAAGGGGCAAAGGGGATATGGCCAGACGAGTTACCAGGTGTTCTTTGGGCCTATAAAACAACTATGAGAACCCCGACAGGAGAAACCCCCTTCAAGCTAGCCTATGGAAGTGAAGCCGTTATACCGGCAGAAGTTTATATGGCTAACCACCAAGTGATGATGTATTAGGAGAGAGAAAATGGGGAACAACTTCGTCTTGACCTCAATCTCATTGATGAGGTAAGGATGGATGCAGAGCAAAGGACAGCAAGATACAAGAATCTTATGGCTAGGCAGCATGATGCCGTGGTAAAACCCAAGCGTTTCAACATCGGGGACCTCGTTCTTAAAAGGGTTTCCTTGGCAACTAAGAACCCAACTCATGGAAAATTGGGACCCAATTGGGAAGGACCCTATAGGGTAATCAACTGCAAAAGGCAGGGGTCTTACTACCTAGAAGCTCTGGATAGACGGAAGTCAGAGCATCCCTAGAACGTGGAGCACCTAAAGAGGTACTATCAGTGATGAGCGGGGATGAGGGAAATCAATGACGAAGTTACAGCTATGATCTACGTGTTCACTTATATTTACTGTTGTGTTCTTACTACTACTTTGGTGTGTATTAAGAATAAAAAGTACACTAGTTCTTAAACTTTTGCACTACCTACAGACCAGCTTGTGAAAGACGAGGTTATGTATTTTCTTAAGTATTTTAATAAGGCACTAGCTTATAAACGTATGCCATACTTGTCGACAATGTTCATATAATAATATGGTTTGGATTTCTAATGTATTTAATGCATAAATCTAATTTCCATAATAATACCCATAAGGTGGGCAAAAACCTGAAATTAATGAAAATCCCTGGACGCAAGGATGTAACGTTCATAAGCTTTTCTTGAGACGAGGATAAAGCAAAGGGAAAATAAGCTAAGGCATGCTCGTCCACGGACAAGAAAAAAGTCATACAATGAAATTTGTCCATGGACGAGCATATGGCCAAACGCCTAGATGCTCTAGGATGAGGTAAAAACTACTAACGTTTGAACGAAAGACGAATGCCAACTGTCTAGCAATGGACGAGGAAAAGGACGCATGATCATCGTTGTCATTTCTGAGACGAGTTATACTTAGAAAAATTAAAATGGCTAACAAAGACGTCCATGCATAGGTGGGTCGTCCATAAGAAAAATGCATGGACGACCATACAACACAATGCTCACTGTTTAAAAGCCCACGTCTAATTGTAAAAACAGAGCATAAACTCGTCCAAACAATAAAAGTCAATATTGGATAAATGCATGCATTCATCAAATTTTAAAACAAGGGTAGACGACCAACGTCCAAAAACCCCTGCAAAGTAAGCCTTAAAAGGCAATTGTTAATAAACTCGTCCAGAAAACTTTGGACGCGATAATTGTATTCAAATACATCTGAAAAAGGTCCTAAAAATAGTGGACCAAAACTAGCAGCACCCCCTAATTGAAGCACAATGGAGCTGAAGTCAACCTCGGGAAACTTTTCCTTTGCCTCCATGCTAAAATCTTCGAATCCGGCTGCATAGATGGCGTCCAGTAGGTCAGTTAATTGCTTTGAGGTCCTATACTCCTCTACGGCATTTTCCTTGGCCTTCTCAAGAGAATTTCTCAACTCGTCAGTCTTCTTCTGAAAGTGATCAAAACGAGTGTCTTTCTCTACTATATCAGCTTTCAGCTCTTCGTCGAGGTTCAACAAACCCTTGGTTTCCTCCTTTGCCTTGGCTGTTGTTTCAGCCCAGCCTTTACAGTCGTCCCTGACTTACTGTATCCTTCTCTCCAATAAAATCCTCGTCTTATCTAGCTTAGTAGCCTGTCTGGACGCGGCTATGAACTTCGAAATAGCCTACACAAGTGATTACGAATTTTCGTATAAAGCAAATAAATAAAGCGTATGATGAGGAAGACATGGATGAAAGGAAAAATAATGGAAAAAAGTTTGTATTAATTACCCTGAAAAGGTCATGGACACCTGAGTGTTCAAACTCTCTCAAGGACATGTTGTAGCATGCAGCCACATCCTCACCAGAAATAGCCTTCTCAAACCTCTCCCAGGCCAAGTCCTCATTCTCGATGATGTTTGAAGCAACTTTCAAAGGAGGCTGGGACGAGGTAGGAGCAGCAGTTTTGGATGGAGGGGTATGGGTAGGCTCAAACGACTCTACGTCCAGGATCTGGATGGACGGTGACTGAGATAGAGGAGGAATGGGGACAACAGGAGTGACGACCCCAGACTTGGACGACCTCTTGTGCTTCACTCTCTTCTCCTTTAGACGGCTGGGGAGATTCTCAAGATCAACACCTTTTGACAGGCTTCTCTTATCACCTACAGCAGGACAAGCCTGAGTTTCAACATCTTGCTTGCTTGCCTTGTCCACAACTTCCTTGCCCTTGTTCTCTTTCATAGTAGCCACTCCTACAAAGAAAGTTGTTAGCATCATTCAAACAAAAAAAATGATGATGGTAATGGCAAAACGAACGAAATGATGAAGAAATCTTTCAAGGCAAAAACTTACGTCTACGGACTGTAATTTTATGAGCTGTGGCTTCAGGAGAGGGCTCAGGGCCAAGTCCCCAAGTAGCAAGGCTTTGAAGGGTAACCAAGGAATGTAAGTCCCTCTCTGGGTGAAGACGAGCTTTTTGAACACGTCCCAAATAAAACTTGTTCAAGGACGGCCTTCTAACACCTATAGTAAGGACGAGGAACTTAGTTAGTATAGAACGACGTGTGATAAAGGTAACATTATAATAGTAATAAGCATACTTTCAGGATGAAGGTTCCCTAACTCTCCTGTATATGGGGCAAATGGATCCCTGCCCACCTCAACAGGGTGTCCTGCCCAAAATCCAGTGACGAAGAAAAAATCCGTCTTCCAATTCCTATCTGATGTGACCAACGATTTTATTATCCTACAATCTCTTTTTCTGGCTGTAAATTGATAAAAGCCATGGGATTGGCTAATTTCAGAGGGTTTGTAGCAGAAAATGAATTCGCCCATAGGAAGGGGACAATCCCCTTCAAAAACCTCTCTCCACAAAATTCGCATAGAAACGATGAGTCTCCATGCATTGGGATTGAACTGACACAGCCCTAAACCCAATCTAGTGAGCAACTCCCTAGCAAATGCATTGAGAGACAACCTAAGACCTCCTAGAAGATAGGCCTCATAAATTCCTATGCCAAAATGAGGTTGGCAACACCACTCATCACGGACGGCCAACCTAGGGTTTAACTCATTTGGAATCCAATACTAGCTCCTAAGAGATGCTAACTTCTTCTCGTCCGTCTTAGAAGGAACCCCCACAACACAACTATAAATGGTCTCAACCTCGTCCTTAGAGGTGGACGGGGGAGCACTAGAGGGACCAGCCCCAAACCCAGACGCTGCTCGCATCCTAAATTCCTCTTGAAAGACTTCCAAAGGAACCCCAGGAACCCCAGAAACATACTCGTCTGTGGTGTTACCCCCACTATTACTACTGTTACTAATAGAGCCACTATAACTAGTTAAGTTGTGGTATTCATTTATCTCTTTGTCAACGCTATTACTAGACGAAGAAACAACTTCAGACATTGTGGAAATTTAAGGAAAACCTAAAGACAAGTGTAAAGAAAATACCTGGCTCTAGACGAAGGGAAACTAGGGACGCTGGAATACTTCTAGACGAGGCGATGGACGAGAAATGTCAAACAAGAAAATTTGAAAAAATGCAGAGGGTATGAGAGGAAATCTACTATTTATAGGCGTTGAAAAATGGACCTTGGAACAGCGTGATCAATCAGGAAGAGCCACGTGGCAACTTCCTCGAAAACACGAATCGACGTGACAGTTAACCAATAAAGTCATGACGCGTGGCATAATCCGAAACCAATGGAACTCGACCCTCAAGATCGTGACACCTGGAGTAACTCATGATCATGAACAAGGAAACACATGTCCAAAGACCAAGAGCTCTGGACGACCTTTGGTCGAGGGGCCAACTGATAGGGTATGATAAAGTACCAACCCCGACATATCGTCCATAGAGGTTGTCCAGGACAAAGCCAGCGAAGCAAGGACCCCAGAAACCTCATTAATAACTACCTCATCCATGAAGGAAGAAGCTTGGATGAGGTTCGTATGATCAGGGAACAAGTCGCCTGGTTTTAGAGAGCCACAAAGTTTATCTTGAACAAAATCCGTCCATAGGAGGAACGACCCTTATTCCTAAGCGAGGTACGCTCGACAGGAAGATCCTCGGATGAGGCTGTCACACTTAGGAAAATTTTCGAGTGTATATTACAACTCCTTATTATACGCATAACTTCTAGTGACCGTTATGTGAGAAGTATATAACTCCTAAGCAGTTATGGAAGTTATCTTTGAACCCTCACACCTCCTCGAATCTAGGGGAGGTTACAAGTTTGATAACTGTCTTTAGGACACTATATAAACACTCATTTAGATCAAAGAAAGGTACGTTTTTACTTTTCCCAAAAAAATTGGAACTCCAAAAAGATAGAAAGAAAACTAACTTTGCCATCGGAGGGTTCTTGGCCAGCGACCCCGGTCACCTTTGATTTCTTTTCTTTCTTTTTCAGGCCATCGAGAGAGCAAGTAGTCCTTTCAAGTCCGAAGCATCCAGCCTACTGATTTTCTTACCATCATCAGACACCATTGAATCCAATCAAGCTTCGCATTGCTGCTAAAAGTTCTTTACTCTAAACGAGCTCTGAGGACGTAAACATCAAGGACGATGCTTCTACCCCTTAGCTTATGAAGGATGACTCAAAGTCTGGGGGCATTGCCCCCAATGGTTTATCCTAAAATGAAATTACTTTTATCTTTATTTGTTCCCTTGTTCTTTCTTTTGTTTAGGGATTTATTGTTTTGCACCATTTTAAATTTTTGTAAGTACATTAACTCGTCCATGTTTAAGGACAAGCGTTTATACAATTGCCTTTTTAGGCTTGTTACTTTAAAGGGTTTTTGGAAAATGGTCATCTACCCTTAGTTTATTCATATATTTCCTTCCATGTTTGAATGTTTGTTTTGTTTTGCCAATTTTAATATCCAAGTTGATGATGCACGAAACTCAGTAGGCTAGAATGCTTCAGGCTATGTTGATGGCTGTAGGATCTGAAAAGAAAGAAAGAACTGTCAAAGGTGACTGGTGTAACCCAATCAAGGACCCTCTGACGGTTAAGTCATTTTTCTCTCTAAATCAAAAGGATGAAAAATTATGAATGGTAGAACTTACCTTGAGTGAATGTGACTTGGTCCTTTTATAGAGAGTTGGAAGTGGGCTACTTACTCGGATCCACTACCATCGTGGGAGATGTGTGGAGTTAATGGAGAAAAAGTGGAGTGGGTTTCGAGGAATTCTCTCCACGTTCCAAAATGACAGATTGTGGATTGAGTGTGTAAAGCTCATATAGAATTATCTTGAAACCAAGTGTTGCATAGCCGTCCATTCACTTATAGGCCCTAGAAAATTACCCTTGGTCGTCCATAACCTTGTGGGTCCTGGACAACTATCATAACTTGGAAGGTTATTATATCTTATGGATGGATCTTCATCATGTTGGGTTGCTTTTATTAGGCTTTTTTTCTTGCATAAACTTATGGACGTGTCCTGGTCATGGATGACCACTATGGACGAACTAAACTTGGTTTGGATCCTATCAGTTGCCAAGAGTTGACAGAAAAGCCCAAGGCCCATTGGAGCTAGTGTTTTATTGGTCCCTTTTGGTCCCACTCCAAGCCACACACATAAGCCCAATTAGAAAGGCCCAAAAGGCCAGCCCAATAAGATAATCAGTTAGATACAAAGGGAGAAACATACAGAATTTTCTGTAGAGAATTGTAAGAACACTATTGCGATCTGGTGTAAGAAGTGTTAGACACTTTGACATTCTCCCTTTGGAACTGATTGAGAGACCACACATCTTGGTCGTTAGTGGAATTGGAGTGAAGATTGAAAGCGTTCCCAAGTGCTTCTGATCTTCGGTTTTGAAATTCTCAAATTCTAAAGCTTATATAGTACATGTTAACTTTTATGAATGAAGTAGATCCGTTATTTTTTCGCTGCGTACATGCATATTTCCATCAATAAGTGGTAAGCCCATGAAACAAATGGCAATCAGATGAACTAACATTGTTTCCTAAACATGTTGTGCAGGTTCATGTCAAACAATTGTTCTCACGTGAAAACAGACACTTACAAGGGTCCTACAGTGGGTTATCATGGCCGCGTCGTAAGCTCACATCTTATTTTGAGATTATTGCGGCTGCATCGTATGTCTTTACAGTGGGCTATAGTGGCCACACCGTAAGCTGGCATCTTATTTGGAGATTATCTCGGTCACACCGTACGTCTCTACAATAGGTTATCGCAGCTGCACCGAACGTCTTCACAATGGGTTATCGCGGCCGCGCCGTAAGCTTGCATTTTATTTGGAGATTATCTCAGCCACGCCGTACGTCTCTACAATGGGTTATTGCAGCTGTGCCGTAAGCTCGCGTCTTATTTGGAGATTATCTCGGCCACGCTGTATGTCTCTACAATGAGTTATCGCGGTTGCGCCATAAGCTCGCATCTTATTTGGAGATTATCTCGGCCGCCATCTGTCTCCAGCCATCACACATTTATCAAGTTCCTAAAGAAGTTCCAAGTTCCTGATCTACAGTGGGTTATCACGAATGCACTGTAAGCTTCTTATTTAGAGATTATCTCGGCCACGCCATATGTCTCCAGGCTTCACACAGTTATGAAGTTCCTAAAGAAGCTCCGAGTTCCTAATCTATAGTGGGTTATCACGGCTACGCCGTAAGCTCGCATCTTATTTGGAGATTATCTTGTCTACGTCGTCCGTCTCTAGACACAGTTATCAAGTTCCTAAAGAAGTTCCGAGTTACTTATCTACAGTGGGTTATCGCAGCCGCGCTGTAAGCTCGCATCTTATTTGGAGATTATCTCGGCCGCGTAGTCCGTCTCTAGCCATCATACAGTTATCAAGTTCCTAAAGAAGTTTCGAGTTCCTGATCTACAGTAGGTTATTGCGGCCAGGCCGTAAGCTCACCATTTCCACTTTTTCCGACTACCAGGGAAGTCTCCTTATTTTATTTTTAGCATTTAAGCTCCCACATGTTTACACACCCATATAACACAGACAAAAAGCAAAATAATAATAATAAAATAATAATAATAATAATAATATAAAAATATATGCATTTTCCTAAGATAGCATGGCGTAAATCATGGCAAATATATATACATACATGCTTATGAAAATTCCAAAAATAAAATAAGCACTAGCATGCATTCCTAGTGGTATTGCTACTAACATTTTGCAGAAAAGAAGAAGAGAAAAAGAAAAATAGACACTGACCTCAAGTGTATGAAAGACTGAAGCTGAAAAGCCAGACCCGCTAAGTTCGCAAGTTGCTCTAGAGTACTTTTTCAGAAGTGAGAAGTCGAGAAAAGAGTGAAATTTGCTAAAAATGAGCCAAATGAGGTTTATATAGTGCTTTGGGCGACCGGGGCTACCTGGCACACCTTCTAGGGCCGCCGGTCAGCGTTTACCAAGTCAACGTTGACCCAGTCAAACCGCAAAAAAAAGGGAAGTCTTTTTCTCTCCTAGAGCTTAGAGACAAGTCCAGAAGATGTTTCAGAAGCAGCTGCAGCAGATCGGCCCAGTCAGGTAAAATTCGGTCTCGACCCGTGAGTAGTCTCCACATGCAATTTGGGGGCGACAAAATTCGAAATCACGTTCTTTATCCGACACCTCTCATTGCTCTTGTGATGTCAGATAAAGAAAGGGCAGCTGTTGATACCGTATTTTTCTGCCCTCAATTTGTGTGTCGGACCCCGAAAAACCCAAAAATGTTATTTTCTCTCCATGGGGTCACAAGAACATCCAGAATGATGTCGCATAACCTATTCAGACACCGGAGCACCCGTAGCGCTTTTTTGGCTAAAATGACCAAAACACCCCTAGTCAACCCTAGGTTAACTGAAAGTCAAACAAGGTCAAAATCCTAACAAAACAACATTTTTCATGGTTTTACATCAAACCCGAGCTTCTCAAAGATTGTCGGCAACTTTGACCAAGTTTGACCTGGAGTTAACCCCCTACGGGCCTAGAAACCCTAATTTTGATCTAGCCATCCGAACGGGTTGAAACCAACGCCATCGCAAAGATTATCAAATTCTCAGTCCAATGACTATTTATGGGTCGAAATCGGAGTTAGAGCAGCCGAGATATCATGAAAACCGGGCTAATGCACTGGTCAATGCACCACTAACTTCCGGGAGCCATAACTTTTGATCCGACCATTGGATTTTCAAGTTCCATACCTTTTTAGAAACAGGAAGTCAAGATATTTCCAAGGGTTTCAAGATCAACCTAATCAGATGCCATTTCAAGGCGGTAGCCCTACAAGGGCCGCCGCCTCGAAAAACGCTTCAGGGCTATAAAAGGCCCTAGGAACCCCCTAGACCAAGAAAAAAAAGGAGATTTTTAGAGTTTTGCACTCTGCTTGGACACTGTCTACACATTTTTTCTCTTTTCCAAACACAAAGAACGCACAAAAAAGACATTAAAGCCTCTTGATTCTTCCTTCTGCACCAAAACACAAGGTATTGTTCTTATACCCAATCTTCTTCTCCTTGCTTCTACACTTTGGATTTGGGGTTTAGGGATGTGGATGTAGCTTTTTAGCTACTATGCACACTCCTAACCCTCTAAATCTTTTTCTAGCATTTATCTTGCTATTTTTGCCTTCATAACATGATTTATTGCATTCCTTAACATGTTTCTTGCTTTATCTTGCTCCTAGCATATTCTTAATTTAGATCCATGTTCTTCCATGCTTGTTTATATGTTATTTGTCTTAATCTACATGCTTTAAGCTTTATGCCATGTTTTCTAATGCTTTGTTCCTCTTTTTGTTCTATGTTGATGTTAGAGTTGCATGCTCACATGCTTGGTGTCATGACTTTGGCTATGCCTTGCTTATATCTACATGTTTACATGTATGTTTCTATGCCTATATGTCTAGATCCGTGTTTTCACATGCTTGTATGCATGGATTTGTGTTCTTCAATGCCTTTATGCTTACATCCACATGCTTAGATGTACATTCACATGCCTACATACATATTTCCATGCTTATATGTGTAGATCGATGTGTTTACATGCTAAGATCGTTGTTTTCTACATGCTTTATGCCATCATCTATGTGCTTGCGTGCTTCACGCCATGTTTATGTGTTTAGACCTCCTAGGCTAAGAAAAATGTCATTTTTCCTAATCTAATATAGATGGCAAAAAAAAATCTTGATTCTTGAGTCCAGAAGTTTGGTTACGTGTGGGGAAGGTGTTAGGCACCCCACAACGCCTGTCCAAGGACAGTCCTTTGTTTTGATAAAACCTTAATTTTTGGAAATTGGCAGTAAAAACATGATTTTGGCATTGGCTTTAGGGCTTTTCATGCATGGGGGGCTTTGAGGTTTAGTTTTTGAATGGGTGTGGTCCCAATCTATACTTTCCTAAGGCATTCAGGCAAAGTACCAGATTTCCACAGCGAAAATCCGGCAACATGTCTCCTTACTTTCACAGCGGAAATTAGGCATCGCTTTACCTTAGGTGACATGGATTGTGAAAATCACAACGAAAGGGGCGAGTAGGTCTAGATATACATACATCATGCATAATGCAAGCACACAGGGTAAGAAAGTAAATGCCTACATCCCTAGAGCATGGCCCAAAATATAGGTGTTGGAAAGTAAACAGGGGTCACCATACTCTAGAGATGAGGAAGAATGGTACATGGCATTATATACCTAATACAATTCATCTAAGAGAGAAAGGATGGAGGAAGGAAAGGGGTACATAACCAAATGGGAAAAGCTATACCCCTAAATCTACTAAACATAACCACTTGGCTTATATCCACATGCTCACATCCTCACATTTTTTGCTTGTGCCTAGGAGACCGTGCCCTAGCTTCATGTGTCCTTGCTCCATGTGTGTACATGCAAAGGCAAAGACAAGAAACCAGCAGACAAGCAATGTAAGGAACAGATGCATAGATAATGTGCCATGGGAATAAAGCAAACAAGCATACAAGCGAAGCAAGCATAGCATGCGGCAAGAGGCATGACAAGCAACAAGATAAGCAAACGAACTGAAAGGCAAAACAAGCAAGGAAGCAAATAAGGGTGCTCTTCGAGCTAACCCAAAAAATAACAAGAGTATACAATCTCTATGGTGTCCATCCGGGGCTCTTGCCTCAAACTTCTTCGGGTGATTCACTCCCCTTATCTTCTTCACTTCTTTCTCTACCGTTTCAGGTAAGGCTCTTGCCTCCGGTTGACCTTGGTCTCTTTTTCTATCTCTATCTCTAATTTTTTTTACCTTGCTTGCATGTTCAACTCCTGAAGGATATGTGCACGAGTTTTCTTGATTGTTGGATCCACTAGGGGTGGTGAAAACTTACTAAGAAGTAGGTATTTATGGGGAGAAATCTTTTGCCTCTTTCAAACCTTACTTGGGGATGAGAAACTCACTGAGGAGTAGTAGAAATGGACTCGCTAAAAAGTAGTGTAACTTTTGTAGATGTGTGATCCACTGGAGAAGAATCTTCTGCTTACTTCATGGTATGCTGAGGACCTTGAGGAAGAATGTTTTGCTTCCTCATTGGGGATAATTTAGGTGTACTTGATCCACTGGGGAAGAATCTTCTGCCTCCTTACTAGGGATTGTTTAAATATGCTTGGGTCCATCAGGGAAGAATCTTCTACTTCCTTATGGGGATGATGTTCTAGATATGCTCAATCCATTAAGAAAGAATCTTCTGCTTCCTTACTGGAGATAGTGTTCTTAAATTTGTGTGATCTATTGGAAATGGTTTTAGGATGTACATGCTTCATTGGGGGAAGAGTCTTTTGCTTCCTTTACTACTCACTAGGGAGTCTTTGGTGACTTAGTGCCTAATTAGGGCAATCTTGAGATTTTTTTTTTTACTATTCATGACTAAACTTCCTACGTCCTTTCTTCTGATGCATTTCTCCTCACTCCAATGAGTGAGGCAGTGAGATTGATGGAGCCTCTTTCATTGACATACTAGCCAGAGGATCACATCCCTATGGCTGAATCTATAAGTTTTTCAAACTTTTCTCATTTTCAAGTTTCTCTTTGATCTTCTATTTTGATGTGTTTTTAACCATGTAAATGCTTAGGTTTTGTTATAGGATGGCTTTAGATGAAAAGCTGACACATTAGGAGGGGTAGGAACATGCTTAGGATTGATTTTGGATGACACATGCTTGGACATGTCGAAGGACTCTCCTTGCTTGTGCTTCTGCGTGCATGGGCCCGAGCCTGCATACGCAGCTCTGTTCTTGCGTACGCATCTCTGTTCATGAGGCTCTGCGTACGTGGGGATGGGCCTGTATACAGGGGTCCTGTCTGCATACGTGGGCCTTAACCTGCGTATGTGGGATACTTGGCAGAGGCCTTACTCTACCCATTTTCACTTCTTTTCAACTGTTTCACTTCTATATGAAAACCTAACACCTATTTTTGTCATTTTTGCATCTAAACATCACTGCATCCTTCTTTTTATCTTTATTCTTGCATCGAAAAATCATTTTTCATCATTTTCACTTGAATCAAGAATCTAATGTTATCTTTTTCCTTTGCAATCCTCATCCCCTTATGTGTTAAGGTTTTTTCTAATGGATTAAGCAGAGAAAGATGTCGGTCGCTTCAAGGGGACCTAACCTCCATGGAAGAGAAGAGAAGAGAAGAGAGAGAGAGAGAGAGAGAGAAAGAGTAAACTGAATGAGTATTATTCACCATGAATTCCTCTGTTACAAGCTTTTACCCCTTATACCCGTGGACTCTTCTAACTAACCCATGGTCCATTCTAACTGACCCATAGTCCACAAACTACCTCCCAGTGTTACTACTTGCTTAACCACTTATCCCTTTATTAACCAATGTAACAAACATTAACCCACAGTAACTAACTATCTGTTACAACCAATATAGCATAATTGTGCAATTACAACTCAATGACAATAGATTCCTAACATTACCCCTTCCGTTCAAAACACCTTGCCCATAAGGTGAGGGAAAGAGAGCTGCAGCTGATGAAGAGACTCCCAGGTTGCATCTTCAGGTGAGGCACCTAACAACTACACCAAAACCTCAGTTATGACTCTGGATCTCAAGGACTTACTCCTGGTCTACAGAATTGCAACAGGTTTAGTGCACACTTGGCCTGAATCATCATCTGGAGGCAAGGTAGGTAAGGGTGTTACATGCTGGCCTAATTTCAACTTTAAACAAGAGACATGGAACACAGGGTGAAGCTTTAATTCTGGGGGCAGTTCCAACTTGTAAGACACTCCCAATTCTCCACGACAGCTTAAAGGGTCCAAAATATCTTGGAGACAACTTTCACCTTCCTTTGGAAGCTAAGGACTGCTGCCTATAGGGTTGCAATCTCAGAAAAACCCAATCCCCCACTGCAAAGGACCTGTCTTGCCTATGCTTATCTGCATGTGTCTTCATCTTATCTTGAGCAATAGCCAAATGATCCCTTAAGATGTTCAGAACAACCTGCCTCTGACTTAACAAGGACTCTAGAGTAGCCACTTGAGTGGTGCCAGGCATATAAATTTGGAGCTTAGGGGGAGGAAAGCCATACAAAGCCTCAAGAGGAGTTAGCTTCAAACTGGTATGGAATGAGTAATTAAACCAGAATTCTGCCAAGGGTAGCCAAGAAGCCCACCGGTGAGGTCTATCACTGGTAAAAACCCTCAAGTATTGTTCCAAGCACTTGTTCACAATCTCAGTCTGCCCATCTGTTTGAGGATGATAGGCCGTGGACATGGCCAAAACAGTTCCTTGTAGTTTAAATATCTTTGACCAAAAAAAGAAGTAAAAGTGGCATCTCTGTCACTTATAATGGAAGAAGGCATTCCATGTAATTTGAAAACATGTTACATGTAGAGGGAAGCAATTTTGGCTGCACTATATGGATGTGAGACAGGAACAAAATGCACATATTTAGTTAATCTATCCACCACCACCAAGATAACTTCAAACCCCATAGATTTAGGAAGACCCTCCACAAAATCTAAGCTCACATCAGTCCAAGAAGTATTAGGAATAGACAATGGTTGAAGCAGGCCAGCGGGAGAAGAAGTGTCAGACTTGATCCTCTGATAAGTATCACAATCTCTGATAAATTTCTTGAGTCAGTCTTCATCCCTTTCCAATAAAAATCACTCTTAGCCCTTTGAAAAGACTTTAAAAACCCAGAATGACCTACTAAGGGGCTGCTATGGACATGATGCAGAAATTGAAGCTTAAGGGGATAGGATGGACCAATGTAAAACCTTCCCTTGTAAAATAACAATCCATTCTAAAAAGTGAAGCCCTTAGGTGGGGTCTTTGCCTGGACAACAACAATAAGCTATTGGACAGACTCATCCAAAGAGTAACTATCTTTCAGCACCTTCAACCAAGTAGGATCAGGGACTATCAAAAACATGAGGCAACTTGCTTTGGAATCAGAAGTAGAAGCAGATAGATCAGAAGCAGGTCCAAAAGTTCTTGACAAGGCATCTGCCACCCTATTTTCGCACCCTTTTTTATATTCCACCATAAAGGCATACCCCAAGAGTTTAGCAAGCCACTTCTGTTGAGATGGTGTATCAATCCTCTATTCCAACAAGAACTTTCGACTCTGATGATCAATCTTCCCCACAAAAGGTCTTCCCAGCAAGTAAGACCTCCATTTTTTAACTGCAGAAGCTAAAGCCATCAATTCAGTTTCATAAGCAGATAAATGAAGGTATTTAGCTTTCAAAGCCTGACTGTGGAAGGCTATTGGTCTCTGATCTTGCATTAGCACAGCTCCCAAACCCTTCCCTGAAGCATCACACTCAATGATGAATGGCCTAGAAAAATCTGGAAAAGCCAACACAGGGGGCTAAGTCACAGCCTCCTTTAGTTTTGTAAAAGCTTCCAAAGCCTTATCACTCCAATGGAAAGAATCTTTTTTAAGGAGATCAGTCAAGGGTTGGGCAATAGTTCCATACCCCTTAATGAATTTCCTATAATATCCAGTCAGCCCTAAAAACCCTCTCAAAGCCTTGATAGAATCAGGTATAGGCCACTGAACCATAGCTGAAATCTTCTTGGGATCTGCCTTGACACCCTCCTCAGATATGACATAACCTAAGTACTCAACTTCAGGACAAACAAATACACACTTGGACTACTTGGCATATAGCTAGTTAGATAGCAACACCTCCAAAACAGTTCTAAGATGACATACATGAGCATCCAAGGACTGACAGTAAACTAAAATATTATAAAAAAACACCAGGACAAATATCCTTAAATAAGGTCTAAAGATAGAGTTCATTAAGGCCTGAAAAGTAGATGGTGCATTAGTCAACCCAAAGGGCATAACCAAAAACTCATAATGCCCTTTATGAGTTCTAAAAGCAGTTTTAGGAACATCCTCACTCTTTATTCTAATATGGTGATAACCTGACCTGAGGTCCAACTTAGAAAATAGTGAAGCACCAGCCAATTCATTTAATAGCTCATCTACAATTGGAATTGGAAATTTGTCTTTAATAGTAGCCTTATTAAGAGCCCTATAGTCTATACACATATGCCAACTTCCATTAGCTTTCCTCACAAACAAAACAGGTGAAGAAAATGGGCTTTGGCTAGGCTGTATTGACCCTACTTCAAGCAACTCATTTACTATCTTTTCAATTTCAAATTTTTGAATATGAGGATACCTGTATGGTCTTTCACAAACAGGCACAGTTCCTTCCTTGTGGTTGATGTTGTGTTCATGACCTCTGATGGGTGGCAGGCCAGTAGGAACAGCAAAAACCTTGGAGAATGCACTCAACAAGTTTGCCAGCACTGGTGAAAAGTGAGGCTGGTCAGAGGGAACAGGGGCTACAACAGTAATTTGCAGCACTAAACCCTTCCTAGTTGACCCACTAAAAAGCTTGTTAGCATCAGAAATAGTTAAGGAAGTAGGTTGCAATCCCTTAAGGAACACTCTTTTTCCCAAATGTAGAAACTCCATAGTCAACAACTGAAAATCCCAACTGATTACCCCCAAAGTACTCAGCCATTGGGCACCCAAAACTACCTCACAACCCCCTAAATGCAAGACATTAAAATCCAATACAAACCTATGTCCTTGCCAAGTGATATTGACCCCATGACAGCTGCCAAGAGTCTTAAGAACTGTGCTATCGGCCACTTTAATCTCTAATATCTGAGAGGTATCCAAGTGCAAGTGTAGCACAGGTAACACAGCAACATCCAAAAAATTATGGGTGCTCCTAGAATCAATGAGAGACACCACATCATGATTCTGAATTCTCCCTTTTACCCTCATGGTATTGGCAGTAGGATTTCCCACCAAGGCATACAATGTAATCTCAGCAAGGTTAACTTCATTCCTTAAACTAACATTTGGATTATCCAACAAAACTTCCTCCTTAGTAATCTCCACAAGTTATACCCCAGAAGTTTTAGGTTCTATCTCCATTACCTCCTCCAACAAGAACAACTTAGCCCCTTTACACTTATGCCCAACTTGCCATTTCTCATCACAGTTGTAGCATAACCCTTGCTTCCTTCTTTCCTCCATTTGTGCTCCAGTCAACCTTTGTAAAGGAAATTTGGTTCTTGATTCCATTCTAGTTTCTAACTTATGTGACCCCCAAGATTGAAACTTTACCATTTTCAATTGTATTCCAAATTCCCTTCCTACTATGGTTTAAGTATTCCTCCTGAATTTTTGCCAACCCAAAAGCCTCATTAAGAGTTTTAGGAACCAACATCCTAATTGGTAGTCTGATTTCATCCTTTAACCCACTTAGAAAACAACTCAATTTGTGTGTGTTAGATAAACCCAAGATTCTATTTGGCAGAGTTTCGAAGTTACCTTTGTAAGCCATCATAGTGGAAGTCTGGTTGAGTCTAGTAAGAGAATGCATGGGATCATCATAAGCAGTGACACCAAAATGCGTCTACAAGGCTTTAATGAAGACCTCCCAGCTACTAAACCCGCCTATTTGCTCTGCATCCTAGAACCAAATAAAAGCTTCTTCCTCAAGATGATACAAAGCCATCATCACCTTTTGGTGCTCTAGGGTGTTATGGATATGAGAAAAATTGGTTGACCTTATAAACCAAACAAGTGGGATCTTCTCCATGGAATCTTGGAAAGTCCAATCTTAGGTTCTTAATAGAATTGAAGGGTGAAGACTCTGAAATTCCCCCATTATTGTTGATAAGAAGAGCTCAAAACTTGAATTTGGAATTTGTTAGCATTTTTTCTCTGTTTCAGCAAGCTTTTGTGTGAACCCAACAATGGTTTGCAATTGCTTCTGGATTTCTTGTAATGCATGTTCATGATTCTCAGAGATCGTCGCTAAAGCCGCAATTTTCTCTGAATTCTATTTCTCTGAATTTTGTGAATTGGAATTTTGTGAAGTGGAATGGGTTTCTGTCATGGTGATGTGAAAGGATCAGAAGCTCTGATACCAAATGTTAAGGTTTTTTCTAATGGATTAAGCAGAGAAAGATGTTGGTCACTTCAAGGGGACTTAACCTCCATGGAAGAGAAGAGAGAGAGAGAGAGAGAGAGAGAAAGAGAGAGATAGAGAGTAAATTGAATAAGTATTATTCACCATGAATCCCTTTGTTACAAGCTCTTACCCCTTATACCCGTAGACCCTTCTAACTAACCCATGGTCCATTCTAACTGACCTATAGTCCACTAACTACCTCCCAGTGTTACTACTTGCTTAACCACTCATCCCTTTGTTAACCAATGTAACAAACATTAACCCACAGTAACTAACTATCTATTACAACCAATATAGCACAATTGTGTAATTACAACTCAATGACAATAGATTCCTAACATTATGCTAGTAAGGGAAGCACCAACATGGTGGTGGAGTGGTACAACCTCCTTATTCTCGAAAAGAGGGCTTACATCTAGGAAGCGAGCTTCAAGCCTATCCTTGGTCTTCAGCCAAAAAGGTCCGCGAGTGCTACCTTGGTGCAATACCTCATTGAGAGGTGGTGGGATACCACTCACACTTTCCATTTTGCTGAGTAGGAGATGATAGTGACTCCTTATGACTTCTACCGCATGATCGGCCTTAGCTTCGAAGGGATCATCATTAGTTTGGATAGCGTGTCGAACATCTAGCTAGGTCTTGACATGTTGGGGAGGAAGTACTCCACCGAGATCACCCGCTACTTTGACTTGGTGTCGAATTATGTGCTTCTCCCACAAAGGACTATAGAGGAGTGCATCCTGATGGCTAGGGCGTTTCTTCTACACTTGTTGTGATCTTATCTCTTTGCTAATGGTGGGAAAATGGTGTCCTTAAGGTGGTTGACCCTCTTTCAAGACTTTGTAGATGCACAAAGGGCTAATTGGGGATAGGCATATCTTGCTTTTCTTTACTCTACCCTCGACACTTTTAGCCAGGGCATCTTGCGGTTGCTTATAGGGCGTTGAAGGCTCCTTGAGGTTAGTTCTCTTTCCATTTCTTGTATTTTCATTTGTAGCTTGTAGTTCTGCAAAATGTATCATCCTGTAAACTATCATCTTGCAAACTGTATCATCTTGTATCTAACTTGTGGCTTATGTTTCCTTTTGCAGCGGTGGATTGTTAGGTATGGCCTCATAACTCTAGGAGCCGATCTAAATTTAAGGGAATTTTCTCGAGTGAAGGCCCACCTTGCTGGGTTAACTTCGAATGAGGTAAATTTAAGAGTTCTTGTTTTCATGCTTCTTCACCCTCTTCCCTTAAGATAGCCTTCTTCTGACCTTGTATCATTATAGATTAACTAGACTCCATGGGCCGTCCAACCCCTTCTTGCATCTTCAGACTTGGAAGTTGCCACCATCATTACTTCGGAGATTACCCGGCCTTTCGAAGGAGCAAGCTTGAAGGCACTTTACTTGGCGGAGAGGGTGCGGTGTCAACTGGTGGGTATAGATGACCCCCAGATTTTGATGGATCCTTTGGAGTTCATGCTTGCCCCACACTCTATGACCGATGCTGAGTACAACTTGTGGGCGAGTGGCGTTCCCTACGCTAGGTTGCTCCTAGATGGATTGGATTATGAGGAACTCAACATCACTCACCTCATGCCTTCCCTCATTGCTAGGTATATGCTCAATCTCTTCTTCTTATTTTCCTTTTCCTTTACCTTTTTTGTCATGGCTTCGAATGGTGGAAAACTGTAGCAGGAAGAGCCTGCTACCAGTGAGCCAATTGACCCTCTATATCTCCCTTGAATGGTCTATGCTTACCGCCCTGATGGCTTTGATCTGAAGCACATCGTGCCCCGTAATCCCAATGTTATGGGCTACCCTTTACCTCCAAACACTCGAGCGGTGAGTTCTTCTTTCCCTTTGTTCTTTTTTCTTCTTGCTATCTCTCTTTTTTTTTTGGTCACTAACCCTTCTTTCTTCGAATTGCAGCCCACCATCCACAAGCATGAGGAGTTGGTATGGTTAGCTGGGAATCTCAAGTTGGAGGTGAACAACTAGTCAAGGAGCTTGTACAGTCCTAGAGGGGCGGCCTACCCAGGCAGTGGTAATGATAATGATGATGGTGGAGATGAGGAGGATTCGGAGGTGACTCCTATCTACCAACCAAGGAGGAGGCGACATCATTGATTACCTGCAGTCAAGATACATAGGCATACAACACATACCTTTCTTTTTTGTTGCTTTTATTATTTTTTTTTTCCTTTACCAAACTTTTGAATTTAGTTTGAGACAAAGGGTTTTACTTGAGAACATCATTTTAAATTTATGTTTTCAATTGGGACTAGTACTTAATTTACAAGATATATAGTTAATTGTATGTTTCTATACAACATTGCTTCTTTGATGCTTAAAATCTTGTGCTTGAAATATGCCCTGAATGATCCGTTAAGTCATATGAGCCCTAGGAATGCCTTGGAGTGGAAAAGCCATGCTTAAAACAGGGGAGAATGGGTTTCTATGAAGCTCTATGCGTACGTGGGGATGGGCCTGCATACGTGGGCCTCAAATCAGAGGAAACCCTAACCACCCTAAATAAATATAAAAGTAGCCATTTGGGTCCCTAAACCTTCACCAACGTACTTTTAACTTAGAGAGCACCTTTCTGAGGTCCCCCAATGGTAGAAAACTCTTCACTTGATGTCTTGGCTTGGATTAGGAGGCTTGGTCCCAATTTCAAAGATTTCATCGCCCCCTATGGTCTTTTTTGTGTCTTTCCATACCATCAAATAAGGGTGGATGAGCCTTTTCTTCGTGCCGCTGCCAACTATTAGGTCTCTACTCAGCATGTTTTCTGCTTCAATGAAGTACAACTATGCCCCACTATCGAAGAATTTGGTGCCATCATAGGTGAACCAGAGATTAACAATCTCATCTTTCCTACCATGGGCTGGGATCTCCCCTCCTTGCTACAAGTTGTGTTGGGCATCCCTCTTGCCATGGCAAATAGGTGGTGCGTCTTTGGCAAACTCAACCTTAGCTTGGTCATTGCGCACTTTTTCGGCTTGGCCCTTCCCATAGGTGAGTGGCCATATTTATACTTGCTTCATGCCTTTTGCTTATGTGCTTTTGCAAGGTAATTCTTGGTCCAAAGGTCATATTGTGTGGTCTTCGGATGTGCATGGTGGTTTATGAGCTAAAGAGAGGTAACTCGGTGGGCTTCATCTTGGTGGAAACCTTCAATGGTTTGGATGCCTTTCATAGGAAAGAGGCAAGCTTCTTTGTGAGAAGTCCTCTTCTTCTTTAGGTATAATCCCTAACTTTTGCCTAGGTTCTTAACCTAGCGACTAATTTTGCATAGGTTGCCTTTTGATTTTCCACCCATCAACGCGCCTTATATCGTCTTTCATCATTATTTTCATTTTTTTTCTTACTCATGCTATCTCTTCTATTTTGCCTTTCGGTTGCTTCAACCTCCTACCCTACCCACCAACACATGACTCCCTAAGCATCTTAGGGACCGCTGGCTTCATCAAAATGACATGAGCTTTGAGGCATACATGAAGCTTATGGGTCACATAAAGGAGACCAACATTCAATGGGTCGTGGAGTGGTGGCACATCTCAAGCATGGTTCACAGTTGATGATTCTCATGTTTTTGTCCTCGAATTTTAATAAAGGATTGGAATGTCCCAAATCTCCTATGAAAATAATCTTTTTACCTTTTAATTTGAGCAATAAGAGAATCACTTTTTTATTATCTTTGCCTATTCTCATCTCATTCCTTTGTTTTTTTTTCCTTTTTTTCTTCTTCTCTTTTCCTTTCTTTTTCCATTACCATGTAATTTTTGCCAATGACGTCCCTTTAGGAATTTTCACCATGCCCATGGTCTTTTTCCCTAACTTTTGCCTAGACTGCCTTTTCGGGTTTTCAATTTAGCGGGATTCTTTTGCCTTAATTTTTTCCTAGGCCACCATTTTGGGTTTTCAACCTAGCAGGCTTTTTAATGCTGTATTTATGAAGTCTATCTACGTCAATTGGGTGAAGCACCTCCAGACATGATCTTCTTAATGATAAAAGGCCCATACCACCTTGGCTTCATCTTTCCTCTTAGATCAAAAGTCTCATCACTAAGCACCTTTAGAACCAAGTTCCATTCTTTAAGGTTTCTCGGTTTCACTTTCTTGTTGAATGCTCTAGCAATCCTTTTTTGGTACCCTTATGCATGATATTGTGCCCTAGCCCTCTTTTCATCTAACAAAGCCAATTGTTCATATCTCGCCTTAGCCCAATCCTCTTCTAGGACCTTGGTTTCCGCCAATCCCTCAAAGTTTGTATCTCCACCCTAACAGGAATCACTGCCTCACTACTATAAACAAAAGAGTAAGGTGTTGCCCTAATAGACGCATGGATAGAAGTTCTATAACCCCATAAGGCAAACGGAAGCTTCTCAGCCCAATCTTTGTATATCACTAAAATCTTGGCTAGGATGTTCTTCACATTTTTATTAGCTGCTTCTACGGTCCCATTAGCTTGTGGTACGATGAAGACTTGTGATGCTTAATGCTATATTCTTCCATGACTCTCCGAACTTCACCCTCAAAGTGGGAACCATTATCAGAGATGATTTCTTGGGGCACTCCAAACCAAGATATAATGTTGTTTTCTAAGATCCAACCCACATGCTTAGCCTTCAATACGGCATAGGAGGTTGCTTCCACCCACTTAGTGAAATAGTTAATTGCCACCAGAATGCATTCATGCCCATTTAAAGCCTTAGGAGCTATCCTTATGATCACATCTATGCCCCAAATTGAGAATGGCCATGGAGAATTCATGCTATACAATTCACTAGGCGGTACATGGTTCAAGTTGGTGTGTATATGACAATCATGGCAATTCTTCACATAGTCCACACAATCGGTCTCCATTTTATTCCAATAATATCCTATCTTTAGGATTTTCTTGGCTAACATTCTCCTATTCATATAAAGGCAAGAAATCCCTTGATGAACTTCTTCCATTACGTTTTCTGCTTCTTCCTTCTTCAACCAACGAAGGTGTATACCATCGTAGGACCTTCTATAGAGTTGTCCTCCACATAGGATGTATCGTATTGCCATCACCCTAATGGAATGACATTCTCTCTTGTCAGCACTGTCCAGATATGCCCCTAGTTCCAAGAACTTCATGATGGCATAGTACCACGAGACTTCCTCTTCCTCTACGGTCATTATTGAAGCTTTGGTCTTACCTTTGTGCACTTCCTCATAACTTTGCTCAATCTCTAAGGGTCATGTCCATATTCCATCAGGTATTTCAACCATAGAGGCTAATGTAGCTAAGGCATTTGCAAATTAATTTTGAGCTCTAGGGATGATTGTCTACTCAATCTTGTCAAAGGTCTTGGTCAAGTCCTCTAAGTTTTGTTGATAAGGCTTCAAGTGTTCCTCCTTCACCTTCCATAACTTTTGTGCTTGGGCTATAACCAAGGTCGAATCTCCAACGACGTCGGCCTCCTATACCCTCAATTCTTGAAGAGCTTCCATTTTTGCAATACAAGCCTCATATTCAGCCATGTTATTAGTTGCTTCAAAGTTCAACTTGATTGCCAAGGGTTGAGATTCCTCAGAAGTGATCAAGAGTATTCCTATCCCATTCCTAACTCAACATCTTCCATGTCCCTAACTCAACATCCAAGATATCATCATTTGGAAAGTCTTCTTTGCCATCTTTCCCCTCTATAGGAACCTCAGCATAAAAATCTGACATGACGCTCCCTTTGGTAGTTTTTCTAGCCACATACTTCAAATCGAATTCTGCCAATAAGATCAACCACCTTGACAATCTTCCACACAAAGCAGGCTTCTCAAAGAGATACTTTAATGGGTCTACTCTTGCTACTACCCATATTTGGAAAGGTAAGATGATATGTCTCAACTTTTGCATGGCCCAAACAAGTGCGAAGTATGACTTTTTTATGGGAGTGTACCTAGTCTCAAAATCATGGAACCTCTTACTCAATTAGTATATGGCCTTCTCAATCTTGTCATCGTCTTCTTATGCAAGCATACTTCCAACCATATCCCCTATGATGGAGAGGTATAAAAGTAAGGGTTTTCCATGTTGTGGAGGCACTAAGATAGGTGGGTGGAGGAGATATTCCTTGGTAAGTTCAAAAGCCTTTTATCACTTATCATCCCACGTATGTGGTTCATTCTTCCTTAGGAGTTTGAAGATGGGCTCACAAGTGGAGGTGAGCTTGGCAATAAATCGACTAATGTATTGTAATCATCCCCAGAAACCCCTTATCTCTTTCTCACTTCTGGGTGGAGGCATCTCTAATATGGCTTTAATCTTGGATAGGCCAACTTCTATCCTTCTATTACTCACTAGGAAGCCTAGAAATTTTCTGGTGGTTACCCCCAAGGTACACTTTTTTGGGTTCAATCTTAGTCTATATTCTTTAATCATCTCAAAGAACTTCCTCAAGTTTACAGTGTGGCTTTCTTTCTTGGATTTCACTATCATATCATCGACATACACCTCCACCTTGTTATGCATTATATCATGTAACAAGGCTGTAGCCATCCTTTGGTAGGTTGCCCCAGCATTCTTGAGGCCAAACGACATCATCATGTAACAATAGATTCCCCATTCGATAGTAAAAGTGGTTTTGGTCATATCTTTGGAAGCCATCTTGATTTGGTTTTACCTTGTGAAACCATCCGTGAAAGACATCAAGGCACTTCCCATCGTGTTATCCACCAAGACATCAATTTGAGGGAAAGAAAGTCATCCTTAGGGCATGCTTTATTCAAGTCCCTAAAATCCACACACATCCTCACCTTCCCATCCTTCTTAGATATAGGCACAACATTGATTATCCATTCAGCTTGGTGTACGGATTTGATGAACCCTACTTTTAATTGCTTAGTGACTTTCTCCTTGATTTTTAAGAGCCATTTCGTCCTCATTCTTCTCAACGTTTGTTTGACAGGTACCATGTGATCATGAGTATCAATGTGATGTTGAGCTATATCAGAGTCAATTCCAAGCATATCTTCATAGGACCATGCAAACACCTCTTGAAATTCCGTGAGGAGTTCTTGAAGATCTTTTCTTTCCTTTTCATTTAGAGTTGGGCTAATTTTAATTAAGCGTGGATTCTCATTATTGCCCAAATTAATAGTTTCAAGAGTTGGTTCCATATGTTCAATTTTCTTTTTCCAATTGTTTATTAATTTCATTTTCAAATTCATTTGAATCATTTAAGTGCAGAATTTCAATGTTATGGGACACATCAAAGTAAGCAAAATCAAAATTCATCTTATTGAAAATATTGAAAAGTACATTGGAACTTGCATTACAAAAATTTTTCCCCATATTTTCAGAAAACCCAACCCAATTCTAATTATTAATAGGCCCCATAATAAGCATGATGAATTTGAAAGAATCACTTGGCTTTTCATTGGTGACGGCGAACACATTCCTACCTATCTTCATCATGGTCTTCGTTGCTTCAGCATCCATGTAGTTCACCCTCTTATGATTTATGTGATTCATGTTAAGAACATATGTCATTTAAAATTGGCTAATCCTTTGACAAAACGTACTTTACTTGTATTTAAGTAGATCTAGGATGGGTTTAGTACTTCAAGGAACAAGAGTTCAAGTCTAGTATTGAAGCCATGCAAATCTGTCCAAGAAACAAGTGAAGAAGTGCTGATTCATTAAAGCTCAACAGCTACTCGACAGATAGTATCTATCAAGGTCTCAACAGATAGCTCGATAGTTGTATCTATCGAGAATTACAAAATTCAGATTTCCAGATCTGATTTTCGGCTCATGTTGACATGTATGTGTAGGGTTTCTTTTCTCACAACCCTAGACATATATAAGGCTTAGTTTAAAGGCCGTCACATAAGAGAATACAAGGAGAATACATGCAAAGGGTGATCGATGCCTTATTCTCTTTGAAAGAAGCTACTGCGTCTTTGCGCCTTAGGGTTTTGTAACCAAGTGCTTCTTGATCTTCATTGTTGATGAAGTGAAGAACTTTGCAGCCAACAATCTTTTTCAAGTTGGTGAATTAGTCACGTACTGGGAGCGGTGCATGTTTGGTTAGTCATGTATTGGGATCCGTACAAAATGGTGGCGTTCATATATTGAAGAGTTCAGAGGTTCTGAAACAGTAGAAGGTTTCTACTGTAAGTTCATCTATAGGGATTGTAGAGTCTAAGGACAAAGGTTTTGTACTAGATCTGAAACTTCCCTTTATTATAGTGGATTGCTTTACGGTAAGGTTTCCCCTTAGGTTTTTTTACTGTGAAACTAGTTTGTTTTATTGGTTTTCGTGGGTCATTATATCTTGTCTTATTTACTATTCCTTTATGCATAATATTGACGTGATATTGATGTTTGATTATTTTAACAAGTTTTATACATAATAAATCTAATTAATAACTTAGGTTTAAAACTTGTTAATTTTATCAACCGAGGTCTAAATTTCCCAACACACCTAATCTACCTCCTCTTATATCTCTTTGATCACCACGATAGGCTTCTCCTTAAAGGTGAGCTTTTCATTAAAGAAAATTTTCCAACTTGGATACACCTTTCCATCCATACCTATCCAAGGTTCGAGGAAGCCACAATAAGGGAAGTTTTCCCCTTCCTTCACAAAGTTCCCATTGAGAGTGCCAAGGTTTTATTTGATTCCATCGCAGCCTTCAAAGAATCCTAAACCTTTCCAAGTCACTTGAGTCTTAATGTCAGGAAACTCAACTACCCCTTTTCCTTCTTTCCTAAGGCCCATACTAGGCATGTATCCCATGTTCTTCATCATCACAATCACCTCATTGCTACAATATGGGAAGAAGTCAGTAGCATACCTTTCATCCTTTGACCCATAGTCAGCCATGTTTAAAACTTAAAACCTCTCATTTGAAGCTTACTTCCTCCTTCCTCGAGTCCACAAACCGGTGCTAGAATTTTACCATCTTTGAGCACTATGGTAATCCCTCATTTCCATGGGATCTTCATCTTTTGGTGTAGTAAGGAAGTGATTGCCCCATTGGGGTGAAGCCAAGCTCTTCCCAAGAGAAGGTTGTAATTTGGGGTGATATCCATGACATGAAACTCCACGATGATTTCTATTGACCCAATCTTGCAAGGAGCCTTGAAAGTACCCATGACCTTCCTTAAATTGTTATCATATGCCCTTACGGTCAAGGGAGAATGGATGATAGTCTCCATATCTAGGCCAATAGTGAGGGCAGTCCTAAAAGGACAAACATTCAAGGTGGATCCATTATCAATAATTACCATCGGATCCTTGGCACCCATGCATTTAATGTTGATTTGCAAGGGTTTAGTGTGAGTAGATCCTTCGGGAGGGAGATCTTCATTAGAAAAGGCAAGGACGTGAGGAACCCTCGACTCCCATGAGAGACAAAACTTCTTGTGGTGTAGTTTCTATAGGTACTTCTTTCCCATTCAAAGTGTCTAAGAGAGCCTTACGATGGTTTTGAGAGGCCATAAGTGCCCCGTATGGATACATGAGCTTGGGTCTTCTTCAATTGCATTAAGACCCTATCTTTTTCCTCTTTTTGTTTAGGTTCCATGGGTTAGGATCCCTCCTCTAAATCTCTACCAGGATGATCCTTTTCCAAAAAGGATGGCTTATAGTGCTTTCCACTCCTAGTGATATTTGCTATATTGTCCTCCGAGACCCTTCTCTTTAATTTTTTCACTCCTTTGGGAAGTATTCCCCATACCGCTACCGCTTCCTTTAAGGCTTCATCTTCTTCATCCCATACTCCTTGGACTTCCACGGCATTGATATTGACATTTTTAGTCTCTATCAACTTTGAGCAATCTCATTCAATCTCATCTATCTGTACCCAAAGGGTTCTTTCTAATGTTGGGCTTGGTGATAATGTTGGGATTTGAGAGGGTTTCATTGTCTATGAGGTCTTGTATTTTGTGTTTGAGGCGAAAGCAATTGTTGGTTTCATGGCCGAATTTTTGGTGGTAGTTGCAATATTCATTGAGATTCCAAATGGGAGGTATGGGATTAGGCATAGGTGTAGGGTCTAAAGGTTTAATGAATCCCTTGGAGGATAGGTTTTCATATGCTTGGGTGAGGGTCATCCTTAGGTCGGAGAATTCTTGGCGAGCTTTCTTTGGGTACACTAGTGTTTGTTGGGGTATGATGATGCTCACATTTATAGGATTGGGTGCTTTAGTGGTGGTTGCTTCCCCTCCATATATTTTCTTGGTTAAAGACTTACTTTCACCTTTCTCCAATTTTCCACTGTTGATGGCATCTGTTGGAAAAACACATGGAAAACACGTGTTTGAGAAGGAAATATACAAGTTTGTATCAAATACAAAACATATGCAACGGAAAAATAATGGATCTACTTCATTCACAAATGTTAACATGCACTATGTAAGTTTCAGAATTTGAGAACAAGAGAGTGTACCTTGGAGCTGTGAATTTCAAAAACGAAGATCAGAAGCACTTGGGAACACTTTCAATATTCACTCCAATTCCACTAACACCCAAGATGTGTGGTCTCTCAATCAGTTCTAAAGGGAGAATGTCAAAGTGTCTAACACTTCTTACACCACTTTGCAATAGTGTTCTTTCAATTCTCTACAGAAAATTCTGTAAATTTCTCCCTTTGTATCTAACTAATTATCTAATTGGGCTAGCCTTTTGGGCCTTTCCAATTGGGCTTAAGTGTGTGGCTTGGAATGGGACCAAAAGAGACCAATAAGACACTAGCTCCAATGGGCCTTGGGCTTTTCTGTCAACTCTTGACAAGTCCAAAGTTATCATTAACTATATTTAATACCACTATATAAATATAGTTGCACTCTAGGCCTTATTTATAAATTATATCCCAAGAATTTATTGTATATACAACCCCTTCATAAAATATTCGTAGTAACACAAAGTCATGAATGTAAGCTGCCACTTTGTAAATTACTACATCTTATCCTTGAATACCCAGTTTAATCCTTTAAGTTATTCATCATATATTTATGAAATCCAATTTCATAAATATATACTCTAGCAAGAATTTACTAAAGTAGTTAGGCCTAACATTCTGAATAACAAACCCATTAAACTTATCTCAAGGGAATATTTTGTATCTCCATTAAGAGACTATGAATTCCATCTTGAGAATATATGTTCCATCAACATTAAATGTGGTTGCCCAACATACTGAGGTTTTGACCAAGACTCTAGATCTCACTCATGATATCTCAAAGCAACCTACATCTCATCATCAAGTCTATTATTCTCTCAGAATTAAGAGTTCATGCAAATACAAGTCGTGAGTTTATTATTCTTTTGACAGTCATT
Organism: Castanea sativa; assembly: GCF_040712315.1. NCBI lineage: Eukaryota > Viridiplantae > Streptophyta > Magnoliopsida > Fagales > Fagaceae > Castanea > Castanea sativa. Next base: position 20,011,893 of record NC_134016.1, read on the forward strand.
AGGAGAGTAATAAATCTCACAGCTGTCCAGTTCAATATGTCTTAACTCTTAAAACATATCAACATACCAACTAGAAATCTCCATTTCCATGATCAAGACAAATCATCTTAGTTGATATGTTATAGTCTTTACAGATAAAAGGTCTAATTTCATCACCGACTACGAACTACATTTTGAGTTTACAAGGAACTTGTGATTTACATTTTCTATAGCTAAATCACATAAATCACATACAATGCATCTTATGGACTAAGGTAATGTTCCATTAGTTCATTTATAGATAGTCTCATATAATTAAACAATTTAATTATTAATGACATGCCAATATATTTGATTTTAGGCGTAAACCCTAACAATCTCTCACTTGCCCTCAAAGACAATTTATCATATATCCGACACTTGTTTTCCTTTAGAGTAATTCATAATTATTCTAAGGCAAGGTTTGAAAACAAGTTTTAGACAAATTTAATGCATAAATTATCTTTTCTACTACTATTTCTCATGTACTCATATCTCTCTAATGAGATGATACTATTTACACTTAATGTGTATCTTCACACCTAGGATAAACACATATCTTGAAGTCCAACTTTATGAATCACAATCAAACTACAAATCAGTATTTGTACATCTAGTAACTATCAAAACTTCACTTATGTGGATAAGCATATAATCCCTCATTCTCCTAAGATATTTGAGTATATGCTTTACTCCCACTAAATTAAGTGATCTTTGATTCAATTGATATTTGCTTACCATGCCCACCGCAAAATAGACATTTAGCCTAGTATTTAGCATAGCATAAAGACTTCCTATCGATTTGATATAAGGAACCGTCTTAATATGCTCTTCCTTCTATATGTCTTTGGACCATAGCCCTTTATAAAGGAACTTCAAACTTAAAAGGAAAGAATCCTTTCTTGAAGTATTACATGCTATACTTGGCTAGAATCTAATCTATTTAAGCTGTTTGAGATAGACCAAACATCCTAAATTCTGAATTTTAACAAAGTTTAATTCTTAGGATGTGACCAGCCTTTTCCAAGTACTTTATATCAATCTGGATTAGACAACAAAAACTTTATTGATGACAAAAACTCTACTTCATTCTAAATGATTAGAATGTCATCAACATACATTAAGAAATTTATTATTCTATATAGCTTTTACACACATAAGGCCTTTTAATACTTGATCAAAATCAAAAAATTTGATTTCTTGATCAAAGATTATATTTTATGATTCATATGCTTGCTTTAGTCCATAAATGGAATTTAAGCAACTTGCATACTAAACACTACTGGTTCTTTGTTATGTACAAGTCTAGTTACATCATATAGATGTCTTTCTCAAGATTTCTACTAAAAGAAGCTTTCTTGACATCCATTGCCATATGTCATCTAAATGAAATATAATGGATAAGAGAATCTAGATAATGTCAAACTTGACTATTGGTGAAAAAATCTTTTCATAATCGAACCACCTATTTCTGAATAAATCTTTTCGCCATTAGTCTTGACTTTGAAGGTTTGCACCTTCAAATCTCTCATTTTCTTGTAGACCTATTTGAGAACAATAGACTTAATGCCACTAGGCACCTCTACAAGTTCTAGACTTTAGATAGAATCTAATTCTATTCACATAACCTTTATTCAGTAATCCATATTCATATAATTTATTGCCTTTACGTAGGACCAAGGATCAAATTCATATCCTTTTGGAATTACTTCAAAAAGTTTATCTCAAAAGTATGAATTTATTTGGTAATTAATAATCCTCCCACTACGATATTGTACCAGTGTACTAGCTATATATATAGAATAATGCCTTATGGTATTTAATACAACCATTTCATTTCTAAATGTATTTAATAGTTGTCTTACAACAAATTCTGACATTTATGTTCTAGAACGATTCTATGTTTTGCTTTATGATTATTCACATAGTCATCGTCCTAAAACTTTGTATTTGTACTTTACAAACACGTTATCTTCTTTATGACTACCAAAACAATCTTCTGCAATTCATTTTGGATACCCAACATAAACACACATTTTTCTATCTTTTGATTTCAATTTGTTAGACTTCCTTTCTAGCACAAGTGCTGGACATCCCCAAAAGTGGAAGTATCAAATTCTAGGTTTTCACCCAATCCACAATTTGATAAATGTCCTAGGAACAAACTTTTAAAATCAGTTTTAGAAATTGTATAGTAATAATTGCAGTATATCTCCAAAATAAGTAAGCAAATGGAAATACTTATCATGTACTTTACTATTTCTAAAAGAGACTTATTCCTCCTTCATGTATGCATTGACTTAAAGAAGTCATTGAAACTAAACTCTTTTACAAAAGGAGCCCTAGATCATATTATCCTCTAAATAGAATTCATAGACTAGGAATATAACAAAATAATGGTTCTAAAAGCCCATCTTTCACCAATCTTGAATATCATTTAGATTAATAAGATCTAGACATAAGTGCCAAAACATACATTGCTAAAGGATGAAAACTTTCTCTTTAAAAAGTAAAACATGTAAATTTCCATCTAGAAAATAATCATGGATAATGCTTAGCTTTACCAAAACTGGAAACACTTTCCTTTTGGTCATGCTTTTGAGTATAAATTTCTTTTGGCAACTACTAGGGCAACTAGCTTGTCCAACTGTTTGGTATTATAATTCCTCTTCTTAACACCCTTACCTTTTGGTCTAGGCTAAGAATTTGATTAAATCATATTGATCCTAGCCTTAGCTTTTAGGATGTCGTCCTTTGTGTAGAACTCACTCATCAATTCAGATAATATATATATAAATATATATATATAAATTATCTTCAAAACAATCCGAATTGATCAAATAATTCTAACAAGGACTTGTGGATCATATCCGTATGAGATTAACATTTAATCTCTACATCCGAGAATTCCAATTCATTTTAAAAATAAAATATTTTCATTAAATGACATAAAATTGGAACTCCTTAAGCTTTTCTTAGGACTCAATATGATTCATACCAAAAATCTCATTTAGACTTAATATAAAGTCTAGTCTAGTACTAACTCTTGCATCTCATGCTGTAGTACAATTGAGATAGAAGTCATTGTTACATTTCAGCATTTCAATGGAGACTATGATCATATCATAAACTATCTTCCATCAATGCATCGTGCAAAGGAAATTATGACAATGCTGAATCAAAACAAATTTATGTACTTCAGCTCCTTTAAGCACCATGTCCAAAATTATTTCTTAGTTAATGTGATTCAATTAAAATAGTAGCTCGAGAAAAAAATTTATGACGACTTTATTTTGAGACTATGAACATAATTACAGGGACATTATATTTTGCATCCATAACCATATATTATGGAACCCGAAAAACATACTATACTAGGTGCAATGACAACCTAATCCCGCAATTAATATTCCTCAGCACAAAGTGAATACCAACCACTATGATTAGGCGAGAAATATTCTCATTATTAATGCTATCATGATAACTCTTACCAAACAAAAATAATTTGCCGCTTTTCTTTAGCCTCTAAGTAATAATAGTAAGAACTCAGCATAGAGGATACTATCAAACTTAGTCTAGTGTACACCATTGCCTAGAACCATGTGTAGCCACGTAACTCTACCCTTGTAAGGTTTAATCTTGTAGTACCATGATGCAAAACACCCTCCGCATGGAATGCAAGGCTCGAGGTCAAGACGAGGTGCTTGCCCACACCACTATAAACCGGGAAGTTCAATCTTGTAGTACCATGAAATAAACACCCTCCGCATGGAACGCAAGGCTTGAAGCCAAGACGAGATGTTTACCCCACACCACTATGAATCAACAATGGAGGCCGTGAGATCCAACCCTTGTATCTCTCTCCCACTAGACTTTTTGTAAAAAGTGGATTGTATTGAAATCATTGTGATCTCATCACAATTTTAACCCTACACATCATGTGTTTAATTGTTTAAATTCAATGTGATGTTGCTAAGTTACGTCACAATAGCGTAACGAACATTCGTGCAATCACAAAGAAGTTTAACCTTGTAATCCATGAAATAAATACCATCCTCATGGAAAGCAAGACTAGAAGTCAAGACAAGGTATCTATTCATATTACAATAAACTTAACAAAAGGGTTATTTCAGCAGTCCCTCTGGTTATTTGGGTTTTTCTTAGATAATTGTGATCCCATCACAACTTATAACCTTGCACTTGTTGAAGACTCTAATCTCATTAGAATCACTAACTAAAATGGAAGTCCTAAACCATAAACACTAATGAATCAAAAATTAGTTATAAAGAACTCTATCCTTAATTTCCTAAATAAAAAGTTCTAATCTCATTAGAAACTATATACCTTTTAATTAAGCTTTAATCTCATTAAAACTTCTAATTAAAATAAATTAAGGACTTTCAATCATACAACAATTCTAATCTCATTAGAATGTTTGTTAAAAGACAAGTCCCAAACTATTTAGGACTAAGAGTTCTATTTAACTAATACCATTGATCTCATTAGGTATTTTAGTTAGAACTATGTGTAATCTCATCATACATAGCCTTGTTTTATATATATGTAAAAAACACTTAAAGAAAATTCTAGATCTTCAGTCCTCGATCGATCGAGAATGTACCTTGATTGATCGAGAAAAGTTCAGGCTGCTTGATTGATCCTCGACAGATGCTCGATCGATCGAGAAAAATTCTGTGAAGTTCGATCGATGATCGATAGATCCTTGATTGATCGAGAAAACTTCTGCCAGCTCGATCGATGCTCGACAGGTTCTCGATCGATCGAGCTTCATGAATTTTGAATTATCTAGAATTTTTCTAAGACAGTTTTTTAACGTTTTTATGAACAAAACAACCATCATATGAACATAATGGACAGAGATTGATATCTAAACAGAATATCATTGATGCTATAGCCTTAAAATTCAATTTAACATACTTAAACTCAAATTTAAACAACATCATAACATCAAAATCAGTTTTCATCAATCAATAATTTCAACAACTATGCAGAAAATTAATTTCTAACATCATGAAACTATTGTCCCTAAGTCCAAAATTTACAAAACATGTTATACAATTCGAAATTAAAGACCGTTCTAATACCATTTGTTGAAAAAACACATGGAAAACACGTGTTTGTATCTCATACAAAACATGTACAGTGGAAAATTAACGGATCTACTTCACTCGCAATTGATAATATGTACTATGTAAGTTTCAGAATTTAAGAACAAGAAAGCGTACCTTGGTGAGGTGAAATTCAAAACCAAAGATTATAAGTACTTGGGAACACTTTTAATCTTCGCTCCAATTCCACTTAATGCCCAAGAAGTGTGGTCTCTCAATCAGTTTTCAAGGAGAGAATGGGAGAGTGTCCAACACTCACATACAAACCATTTCATACCTTGTATCTTCTTAATGAAAACATTTATGAAAAGAGACTTATTCAATTCTGTATGTTTCTCTCCTTATATATAACTGATTATCTAATTGGGCTAGCCTTTTGGGCCAATCCAAGTGGGCTCTTGTGTGTGGCTTGGAGTGGGACTAAAAGGGAACAAATAAGACTCTAGCTATTATCCCTTGAAAGGTCCAAAGTTATCATTAATTATATTCAATACCACTGTATGAATATAATTGCACTCTAGACCTTATTAATAAATTATATCCCAAGACTTTATTGTACATGCAACCCCTTCATAAAATATTTGTAGTAATACAAAGTCATGAATGTAGACTGCCACTTTGAAGATTACTACATTTTAATCTTTGAGTACCCGGTTTAATCCTTTAAGTTATTCATTGTATATTTATGAAATCCAATTCCATAAAAATATACTTTAGTAACTCCTTACTAAAGTGGTTGGACCCAACTCTCTAATAACCAAACCCATTAAATTTATCTTAATGGAATATTTTGTATCTCTGTTAAGAGATTATGAATTCCATCTTGAGAATATATGTTCCATCAACACTAAATGTGGTTGCCCAACATACTGAGGTTTTGATCTTGACTTTTAGATCTCACTCTTGATATATCAAAGCAACCTACACCTCATGATCAAGTCCATTATTCTCTCAGGATTAAGAGTTCATGTAAATAGAAGTCGTGAGATTTATTATTCATTTGACAGTCGTTAGGAGAATAATAAATCTCACAGCAGTCCAGTTCAATATGTCTTAACTCTTAAAACATATCAACATACCAACTAGAAATCTCCATTTCCATGGTCAAGACAAATCATCTTGGTTGATATGTTATAGTCTTCGCAGATAAAATGCCCAATTTCATCACCGACTACAAACTACATTTTGAGTTTACAAGGAACTTGTGATTTACATCTTCTGTGACTAAATCACATAAATCACATACAATGCATTTCATGGACTAAGATAATGTCCTATTAGTTCATTTATAGATAGTCTCATATAATTAAACAATTTAATTATTAATGACATGCCAATAAATTGGATTTTAAGGCATAAACAATTTAAGTTCATTTTAATGAAGGCCCAATTCCAATATCACTCCCCTCCTTCTCATGGATTTTTCCCCTTATTTCATTGGGCTTTGATCCATTTACAATAAAGTTCTCATCTTACTGTCATGGGATTTTATTAGAATTCACTTAGAAATTCTCAACCCTTCGTCTCAAAAATGGGCTTACAATGTATTCATCATTTCATTTTTTTTCAAATAGCGCTTTAGCTAGAGTATATTGTAGCCTTCCTCTCAAAGTCCATGAAGTTCTCATCATTTTGGGCCTAGGCATACAACAAAAAGGCCCAAGATTAGGGACGTTCACATTGGCTTTGTATGATTTTAGATGATAAGCCCATAACATATTTGTTACCTTAGGCCCAAAGTCTGCTTTTTCAAAATGGCTTTTTCCACTTGGGCCTATGATGGCAATTAGGCTATGGTCTTATGAACCTTTCAAGTTAAGATATACCTTTGAATTTAGAGACAAGCCTCTTACATGAAAGAACCTCTTTTCTTTTATCCCAAAACATCCTAGGGTATACCATAACTTTAGGGCCATCCTTTTCCATTTTACATCTTTTATTTGTTCTTTAGAATTAGGTGAATACATGATATATATGGTTGAACAAACAAGATATATAAAGGGTACCTTTGTGATAGGGTCTAGGATCTCTCTAGTGTGGGTAGGCTCCCTAAGGCTAAAAGGATAGATAAGGAGGTCACCATAACTTGGTAGGCTATTGAAGGAAAAATTCTGGTTTTGTATCTCATACAAAACACATAGCGGAAGCAACAAACAAGGATCTATTTCATTCATGATTGATAACGTGCACTATGTAAATTTCAGAATTTAAGAACAAGATGGCGTACCTTGGTGTGGAGAAATTCAAAACAAAGATAAGAAGCACTTGGGAACACTTTTAATCTTCACTCCAATTCCACTTTACGCCCAAGATGTGTGGTCTCTCAATCAGTTTTTCAAAGGGAGAATGAAAGTGTATCACACTCTCTCACACACCGTTTCTTATTTTTTTCACTTAAAAATTCTGTATGTTTCTCCCTTTATAACTAACTGATTATCTAATTGGGTTGGCCTATTGGGCCTTTCCAATTGGGCTTTAGTGTGTGGCTTGGAGTGGGACCAAAAGGGACCAATAAGACACTAGCTCCAATGGGCCTTGGGCTTTTCCGTCAACTCTTGACAAGTCCAAAGTTACCATTAATTATATAATATACCACTATATAAATATAATTGCACTCTAGGCCTTATTAATAAATTATATCCCAAGACTTTATTATACATGCAACCCCTTCATAAAATATTCGTAGTAACACAAAGTCATAAATGTAGACTGCCACTTTGTAAATTACTACATCTTATCCTTGAGTACCCGGTTTAATCCTTTAACGTTATTTATTATATATTTATGAAATCCAATTTCATAAATATATACTTTAGTAATTTCTTACTAAAGTAATTAGGCCTAACTCCCTGAATAACTGAACCCATTAAACTTATCTCAAGGGAATATTTTATATCTCCGTCAAGAGACTATGAATTCCATATTGAGAATATATGTTCCATCAACACTAAATGTGGCTGCCCAACAAACTGAGATTTTGACCGTCACTTTAGATCTCACTCTTGATATATCAAAGTAACCTACACCTCATGATCAAGTCCATTATTCTCTCAGGATTAAGAGTTCATGCAAATAGAAGTCGTGAGATTTATTATTCATTTGACAGTCGTTAGGAGAATAATAAATCTCACAGTGGTCATGTTCAATATGTCTTAACTCTTAAAACATATCAATATATCAACTAGAAGTCTCCACTTCCATGATCAAGACAAACCATCTTAGTTGATACGTTATAGTCTTCGCAGATGAAATGCCCAATTTCGTCACCGACTACGAACTATAAATTCTGAGTTTACAAAGAACTTGTGATTTACATCTTCTGTGACTTTTCACATAAATCACATACAATGCATCTCATGGACTATATGATAATGTCTCATATTCATGTTACCATTATTTTAGATAATAATAAAATAACTTTATCAATCACAATATTAAGTCATACATCATGTCATACATAATGTCATACATAATATCATACATAGCATCATACAATAGGATTTAAGGGCACAAATCCTAACAGCTATGATTCCAACCAAGGGCCTAAGTGGACCCCATAGTGGATTGGTAGCAAACCTTTAACACACTCAAAGCCCATTATAGGCGATGACACCAATTGTGAGTTGGTGGGATGAACTCCGGAAGATTTAGGCTCGAATGGAGCCTTCCATCTTCCCACCCATCACCAACCAAGGTTAAGGGGTAAAAAAACCAAGTGATGTGTGTTCAAACATGTATTGAAATAGTTTTTATCAAGGTTAAGAAACAAGGCACATAGGAATTAAACTCACCACCCTAGTGGAGTCACCACTATGAACACAATGAAAATGGTGTTGGAGTCGCCACCTAGTTTTTGCAATGGTCTAGGAACCATATATATAGCGTCCTCTTGAGGAAGGACCATTGATCTTACTACTAGAGATATGAGTTTGGAGTTTAGGTACCTTCTTGGGAAGGTGTTAGGCACCCAAGGCCGCCAAACCCTAAGGCTAGCCTCCCATCATTATGTCTTACATCTTAACCTCAATAAAATCATGTTCAATACTTGTATTCCAACTCTCACACACACTAGCATACATATAAGCATACAACATGGCATCATTCATCCCAAAACACATACATATCCATCCATAAAGCATAAGAAACCATACCCACAAATACAACCCTAGCATGTGAAAACCCTATCCAGCATGATTCATCATATTACATCGTAGCATACCCTTACATCTCATTATCTCATCCTAACATTCAACTAGCATGGCATCACATCATATTCAAGGCAGCCGCATGTATGATCAAATCAAGGCAGAAGCATAAGCATAAGAAAAGATCTAAGCAACATGTGATTCATCCAAACACCAAAACAAGATCGTATCACAAATGTGTGAACATTTCCAACAAATAACCTACCTTTTACTTACCTTATAGCAACTTAGCACCTATGGCATTATGCATGAGCATATGAATGCACGATCGTGGCATTGAAATGAAGCAAACACAAGATAAACCCTAATTCTAACATGTGATAGCAAATATGCAAACAAACATGTGAAACAGAGACTTTGGAAGCATAAAAACATGGAAAGAAAAGCTAAACAAAACAAACATGTCAAAGCAGAAGTGAAACAAAGAAAAAAAATTAGGGTTTCTGGGCAGCAGTTTGCGCATGCAAGAACAAGCCTGTGTGCGCATAATCAAGCCTGCGTGTGCAGGCAAGATTATGCGTACGCAAGTTCTTGCGTAGAAAACCTAAAACAAAAAAACAAAGCAGATCATCAAAACGGAAATTCTAACAACCTAACATACATTTTAAACATACAAAAATGTAAACCTCATCTAGAAAAGCATATTAACACATATTATAACAAAAAAACAAAGCAAACAAAAAGATTTAAAAGCAGAAAATGAAAAGAAGGAAAAAAAAATTTAGACTAGATAACTCAAGAAAAAGCTCTTCAAGCTTTATTTTTTACTGTTCCCCTCAGTCAAGTCTATTCACAAACCAATAAGAAAGTGATTAGCAACGTTAAACTAAAAGGATTGGGGCCAAAAAAGGTCCTAATCAAACAAAATTGACTTGAGGGTATTTTGTAAAAAAACTCCTTTTTAATTCACTATTTTCTAGTGAATCTTGTATTTTTTTCCCCATGGGATTTTTGTGTGTTTTGAAAATGTACCATGTAAGCCTTTATATAGTGAAAAAAGCGAGGTTTAGAACAACTCCTAGACGATGTGAGATTCATTCCAAACCTCAGTCATTATTGCAAAAAACTTGCATTTTTATGTCTCTAGAACCCTAGTTGCGTATGCAGGAGTGTGCCTGCATACGCGTGCTTCGGCCTACATACGTAGGCTTCTACCCACGTACGTGGCCCAAAGGCCACTTTAGTCATTTTATTTCCAAAAATATATTTTTACTCATTTGAAAGGTTATATTTTCCACTTTAACACTCCTCAAGTCAATTTGATATCTGATTGGGCTCTAAACTGGTATTGGGCCTTAGAGTTTGGGCATCAATGGGGAACAGGAGTCTGAGTCATAAGGGGTATAAGATGCGATGTCTACAGTTGGAAAGAATGGGTGGACACGGAGTTGTTTGATGTGGGTTTTATGGTGGCGTTACAGTAGGTGGGTGTGTTGAAGGCCATCATTTCTTCCTAGTGTATTTCTAACTACCGGGATTTATTCAATCTCCACCACCTAGTCTGTCAGTGGTGTAGTGTCACCCATACGTTCTTCCATTCTTGCAGCAAGATCACCATGACCTTAAAGAATGTGGCTAATCAACTAACTACCCATTCTCAGTGATACAGACCTAAATGACATTGAGCTTTCCGCAAAAAATGTGGCTATAGAGGCCAAGTTGAAGTAAGGGATGAGTGGGAATGCAAAGTTGTCTCACTGGGTTGGGGCTTTCTCCAAGGCTTCTACTGTCATCCGCTATGCCGCCTTCATCACGTTCTGGCTTTATGAGTTCATCTTTGGTTTGTTAGGATTAGTGCCCTTAAATTCTATTGTATGATGCTATGTATGACATTAAGTATGACACTATGTATGACATTATGTATGACTTAATATTGTGATTAATAAAGTTGGTTTATTATTATCCAAGATAATGGTAACATGAATATTCGAACATTATCATATAGTTCATGAGATGCATAGTATGTGATTTATGTGAAAAGTCACAAAAGATATAAATCACAAGTTCTTTGTAAACTCAGAATTTTAGTTCGTAGTTGGTGATAAAATTGGACATTTCATTTGTGAAGACTATAACATATTAACTAAGATGATTTATCTTGATCATGGAAGTGGAAACTTCTAGTTGATATGTTGATATATTTTAAAAATTAAGAAATATTGAACTAGACTACTGTAAGATTTATTATTCTCCTAATGACTGTCAATTGAATAATAAATCTCACGACTTATATTTACATGAACTTTTAATCCTGAGAGAATAATGGACCTAATCATGAAGTGTAGGTTGCTTTGATATATCAAGAGTGAGATCTAAAGTTGCGGTCAAAACCTCAGTATGTTGGGCAACCACATTTAGTGTTGATGGAACATATATTCTCAAGATGGAATTCATAGTCTCTAAACGGAGATATAAAATATTCTCTTGAGATAAGTTTGATAGGTATGTTATTCAGAATGTTAGGCCTACTACTTTAGTAAATAGTTACTAAAGTATATATTTATGAAATTGGATTTCATAAATATATGATGAATAATCTTCAAAGTGGCAGTCTATATTTATGACTTTGTATTGCTACGAATATTTTATGAAGGGGTTGCATATACAATAAAGTCTTGGCATATAATTTATTAATAAGGCCTAATGTGCAATTATATTTATATAGTGATATTAAATATAATTAATGGTAACTTTGGACTTGTCAAGAGTTGACAGAAAAGCCCAAGGCCCATTGTAGCTAGTGTCTTATTTATTCCCTTTTGGTCCCACTGAAGGAAAAATTCTAGTTTTGTATCTCATACAAAACTCACAGCGGAAGCAACGAACTAGGATCTATTTCATTCATGATTGATAACGTGCACAATGTAAATTTCAGAATTTAAGAACAAGATAGCGTACCTTGGTGTGGAGAAATTCAAAACAAAGATTAGAAGCACTTGGGAACACTTTTAATCTTCACTCCAATTCCACTTTACGCCCAAGATGTGTGGTCTCTCAATCAGTTTTTCAAATGGAGAATGAAAATGTGTCTCACACTCTCTCACACACCGTTTCTTTTTCTTTTCTAATCTCTTCTAATAAAAATTCTGTATGTTTCTCCCTTTATAACTAACTGATTATCTAATTGGGCTGGCCTATTGGGCCTTTCCAATTGAGCTTTAGTGTGTGGCTTGGAGTGGGACCAAAAGGGACCAATAAGACACTAGCTCCAATGGGCCTTGGGTTTTTTCCTCAACTCTTGACAAGCTCAAAGTTACCATTAATTATATTTAATACCACTATATAAATATAATTGCACTCTAGGCCTTATTAATAAATTATTTCCCAAGACTTTATTATGCATACAACCCCTTCATTAAAATATTCGTAGTAATCCAAAGTCATGAATATAGACTGCCACTTTGAAGATTACTACATCTTAATCCTTGAGTACCCGGTTTAATCCTTTATGTTATTCGTCATATATTTATGAAATCCAATTTCATAAATATATACTTTAGTAACTCCTTACTAAAGTGGTTGGGCCCAACACTTTGAATAACTAAATCCATTAAACTTATCTCAAGGGAATATTTTGTATCTCCATTAAGAGACTATGAATTCCATCTTGAGAATATATGTTCCATCAACACTAAATGCGGATGCCCGACATACTGAGGTTTTGACCGTAACTAATAGATCTCACTCCTGATATATCAAAGCAACCTACATCTCATAATCAGGTCCATTATTCTCTCAAGATTTAGAGTTGATGTAAATAGAAGTCGTGAGATTTATTATTCATTTAACAGTCGTTAGGAGAATAATAAATCTCACAGCAGTCCAGTTCAATATGTCTTAACTCTTAAAACATATCAACATACCAACTAGAAGTCTCCACTTCCATGATCAAGACAAATCATCTTAGTTGATATGTTATAGTCTTCGCAGATGAAACGCCCAATTTCATCACCGACTACGAACTAAACTTCTGAGTTTACAAAGAACTTGTGATTTATATCTTCTGTGACTTTTCACATAAATCACATACAATGCATCTCATGGACTACGATAATGTCTTAGTTCATTTATAGATAGTCTCATATAATTAAACAATTTAATTATTAAATACATGCCAATAAATTGGGTTTTAGGGCATAAACCCCAACACCCACTCCAAGCCACATACTAGAGCCCAATTGAAAATGCCCAAAAAGCTAGCCTAATTAGATAATCAGTTATAAGGAGAGAAACATACAGAATTTATGATGATATATAAAATGATTTGTATGTGAGTGTTTGATACTCTCTCATTCTCCCTTGATAAAATTCATAGAAACTGATTAAGAGACCACACTTCTTGGGCGTTAATGGAATTGAAGTGAAGATGAAAAGTGTTCTTGAGTACTTCTAATCTTTGTTTTGAAATTCATCACACCAAGGTACACTCTATTGTTCTTATATTCTGAAACTTACATAGTACATGTTATCAATTGTACATAAAGTAGATCCGTTAATTTTCCGTTGCGTATGTTTTGTATGCGATACAAACATGTACTTTTCCATCATGGTTCACACCCTTATTATGTTGGAAAACCCCTTTTACTTTCGATTAGCCATAAAGATTTCTACCAGGGTGAGTTTGCCATTGGCCCTTATGTTTCTAGTCCTTCTGTATGTACAATTGGATATTTTCTAGAGTGATGAGACAGGCAGGTTCCTACCATATAGTTTCTACTTTTGCCTACAGTACTATATTGCAGCATCTATTATGGGAGTATTGTGCTAGGCATTTGTCTAATTGCAAGTTAGTCCGCTATGTTAAGGAGAAGTACCAGTCTTGTCTGATGGTGATTACTAATTTTTGTGGTCGTTTCATCTCTGATTTTTCGTTAGCTTATCATTGGGTTGGGTTGAAGCCGTTTGGGCATCTTGTTGTGGAATTCTTTGATAAGGGAGTTGACCTTTAATGGAGAGCTTATAAGGATTTGGGTAGTGGATCTACTTGTATTGATTCGGTTATAGGCCCTTTCATGGCCACTGCTAGGACCACCACCTTGTTGGCTGCTTTTGATGAGAAGGGAGTTGCATACTTGGTAGCTACCAATGCTGGGTGGTTGCCTTATCTGGTTGATGAGGGTATCCGCTATGTTCATTATTTTGCCAACAGAGTAAGGGGCAATTTGGGATTGATCAGGACATAACCAATGACTTCACTGTTGTTCAATCTGCCCTTTCTTGCACCCTAGTTCCTTTGAGTTTTGGAGCAGGCACATCACAGCATTCATTATTCTCAGTTCCTAGAGAGAAGGCCTTTGTACAGCTCAGATGCACGGGTACGAGCGGGCCGTGATCATCTCTTTTGGCCAGGAGTTGTTGCGTGGCCGTGGGTTTTCTCTTACCCCTCTTGAAGGTTTGCATGCCATCATTTATGCGAACCCGTGGTTGTTGCTTCCCACCAAATCTGTGGTGGTGTATGCTAGGAAGCAAAGTAAGTTTACTATATTTAAGTGGCAAAAGAAGAAGAAAAGTGGTACTTATATGCAGGTGAGTTCCCTCTGGGTTGGGAAAAGAAGGTGAAGGTGGTGAATTTTCCTATGCCTACAAAGAAGGGCTCGGTGTCTCGGACCACCAAGCCTAAGTCCGCTAAGAAAGGTGATAACTCCTTTGAGACTTGCTCTAACATCATCCCATATAAAGGAGGCTTTCCCCTTATCGGCAATATCTTGAGGGCCTTCCTCCTCCTTCTGCTCTTACCCATTCCAGTAGGCGTTCTACTGCAAGCAAGCCTAAGCCTCCAACACCAAATCCATTCCTAGATGCTTCTCCTTCTAGTAAGACCCGTGGCAGTAAGAGGAAAACATCTCCACCAGCCCTATCTGCCACTGCCAAGAGGAGAGTATGTTAGCTCTAAAAGTTTCACTTTCTTTATTTAAGTTACCTATTAGGCTTTCCTACAGCTAACTTTGTACATGTGTTTTTCTCCTTCATTAGCAGTCTAAGTTCAAGGAGGATACTTCAGCCACTCGCCCTATACTACTCGATGTGCCCGAGTTTGAGGTATATCCCTTTCCCCTTCCTTATTTTCACATGCATCTCCACTCTTTGTCATTATCACATGTTATTATATACTCTTTTTTTTTTGCATGCTTGTTTATCTCCTTTATAGCTTTGACATCCTTTCCTTAGGTTGATCCCAAGCCCATTTATGTTTATCATCCTAGGAGTAAGGAGACTTTTGCTAGCACTGGCATACCTATGGAGGACTTTTTTGATGTAGCAGATGTTGTGGCTGAGGCCATGGCTTCTGCCTCTGCTGTTGCTTCACAGGGAGCTCCTGCCGGAGCTCCAATCCCTCCATCCAAGCCTATTTTTGCTGAGGAGGGTACCTAGGTTGGGAAAGTTGTTACTAAGGAATCCACTCCTATTCCTGCCGAGATCACCACTACTCAAAAGGGAGTTACTACTGTTGGGGTGTCCCAAACCAAGAGCACCTCTCCTACTACTCCTTTTGTTATATCTGCCAGCAATCCTTCTGTTGCCCTCTCCCAAGCCGTGAAGGATGGCTTTTCCTTAGTAGTCACCCCATCTTCCATCCTTAGTTCGGCCATCTGAGGGATTGATGCAAACTTGTCTTCCAATGAGGGGTCAGATGAGGTCTTTGAGGAATCCAAGGATGAACCCGTTGTGAAGACACGGGTTTTTAATTCTGATGAGGATAACGATGGTGATGAGAAGGAGGTCGAGGCCATAGGCATTTGTCTTTTACTTCTACTAAGTTTTCTTTTTCTTCTCTTGCTATCATTTCTCAGCATATCCCTTTATTTACTTTGTATGTTGTTCTTGCCTTATAGTCACGGATGTGCCTAAGGAGTCCAAGGCTGTAGTAGATCCCATGATGCCTATAGCTTTTGTTTTTGCAGTTCCCGCAGCCCTCACTCCTGTAGGTCTTGGTAATTTCCTTACCCTTATACCATCTATGGACACAATGGAAAGTGTCAGAGTCGCCACCTAGTTATATGGTTTAGGACCCATAAATATAGCGTCTTTTCAAGGAAGTACCATTGATCTTACTACTAGAGTATAGGTTCAGAGTTTAGGTATGTTCTTAGAAAGGTGTTAGGCACCCAAGATAGCCCAACCCTAAAGTTGGCCTCCAATCATTGTGTTTTATATCTTAACCTTATTAAAAACATGTTCAATACTTGTAATCTAACTCACACACATAGTAGCATACATCTAAGCATACAACATGGCATCATTCATCCTAAACCCTAACTATACATCTAATCATGCTCATCACAAAACCCTAGCATTCTTCTATCATGGCATCTCATCAACCTAGCATACATCTATCATGGCATTAAGTCAACCTAGCATTCATCATGTCATCATATCACACATCTCATCCAAGGCAGCAATATGTAAACATCAAAGGATCAGTTTGGGAACATGAAGATCATTAAGAACACGTTGTTTGACCAAACACATTCATGCTCATTGAGAATGTTGTACAAATTGCAATACTTCAATGAATAAGTTAGTATCGTCATTAGGATTCCTTTTGCTGCTATTGTGGCCTAACCCCCGCTCCATTAGCACCTTCTACTTAATTGGGCTGGTGCAGTGTACCTGGTCTTGATTCTCCTTGCGATGGCACGACACTCATATTTGGCATTGTCTTTGATCTTGGGGGCATAACTTGTGAGGGATTTGCTTACTTTCCCTATCTTTCTCCCAACTTCCCAATGAAGTCGCCAATTTAAATGTGGTGGGCCTTTTTGTGTTGTTGGGCTTTGATCCCTCTTATTGCACTACGGTTCATGGGTCTGAGGTAAGAGAGTTGGGATTGGCCTAAATAGGGCTACACTTTAGGCTAGCTTGTGCGCAAGTTAAGCCATCCCAATATAGACGCATTTGGGCAGAACCATCACGGGCTGAGCAAATGGCCAAGCCACAGCAAGAATAACTATTATAGATGTTACGGCAGGAATACAGTACAATAGAATAGCTATAATGCTAAACAGAATAAATGAGACAAACATCGAGAAGGAAAACAGCTAATAAGGTTATGGCAGAATAATACAACAAATGGAAATAACAATACAGCAAACAACTTAATAACTAAACAGTAAACTAATCACCCAATAAGCATGAATAGTAAAAGGAAAGCTTAATTGCCATAAAAGTAGGCTTAGCTTTTCAGCAAAAGCAGGCCCAAAAAGGGAGCCAATCTCCAACGTGCGTAACCTCAAGAAAGGCTTCTACCGTAGAAGTTACACACTTTGGAAAAATGGCCTAAATGGTTTAAGCTTCGATTCTCAATCATTTAAAGAGTGGATCTGTCAAGAGCGAGAGAAAAAGGTGGTCTATTGATGCATGCTCCAACGTAAGTAACCTCAGGAAGGCTTCTCTATTCTTTCTTTTGTTTCTTTTCTACCTCCCCTTGCTTTCGTTCCTCCTCTCCCATTTTCACTGCTCATAGCTACCCCTTTTATACCATCTACCATGGTGGGATTTACCAATTTTTCCCTTCAACTACTTTTGGCTCCTTATAGGCGTCCTTCTAGGACTGCCCACTAGCCTACTAGCTGCCCAACCACTACCTCTGCTCAAAGTATGTTGGTTGCACCACTTACTATTCCTAGACAAAATTGTTTGTCTCATTTCCTAACTCTCTCCATTTTCACTTCACTCATCCGGATAAGGATCAAGCTTTCTCATCACCTACCTCTATGGCATGCATCAAGTGGTCTCAACTCATACTTACCTCTTTTGGGTGAGATGTCGTCCCAGTAAGACATCTTTTCCAAAGAAACTTGAAGGGAACCCTAGAATAGACCCATTTTCTCCCCACTACCAAACCACACCCTCTAAAAGCCTTGACCTATGACCCACCTACCATGTATTGGCTGGGTATAAGCTGGTGGTGCCCTAGCCCTTTGTACATGCTCCACTCCATCTGAATTTGTTTATTTCTGGCCTTCACACCGTTTCTGCTGTCTCTATGTTTGTTTAATTCTGTTGTACGTGTTGGTTGGTGTTTTATCTTTTGTGGCGTGAAGATGTGTGGGCTTTTGGGCTCATATTCTCTACCTTTTACCCTTTCTAGGAATGGGCGTTGCTTGGGTGAAAGCCCTCATCTTTCTGCTGAGCCTATGTTTTCCTTTCCTGTGACCATGGGCATTTTGGCTACTGATCCTGCCATATCACTTCACCGTACCTTCTATAACTTTACCTCTCCCTTTATTTCTTATTACCCCATGGGCTTACGGGCTGATGCTCCGGCCATGCCAACCAACTTCTTCATTAATCTTTTGCTCATGGTTTCCTTGACCCACTTTTCACATCTTTACTTCTTTTGGGCTTTATTGGCCAACATTCCTACTATGCCAGCCCATTTTACTACGTCATTCCTCAAGCTTCCTTGGCCCATTTAATTCTTCTTTACCTCTTTTACTCCCATTGGCTTTTTACTAGATTCTTGGGGCTTCCTCAACCCAATTACCACATCTTTACCTCTTATTACTTTTCGAGCTTATTGGCCGTTAAGCCAACCCACTGAGTTTACTAATTCATTTCCCTGGCTTCCCCATCCCATTTTCTTCCTCTTTACCTCTTATTATTCCCATGGGCTTACAACTTAATTCCTTGCGATTTCTCAGCCCATTTACTTCTTCTTTACCTCTTTTTATTCTTGTGGGCCTACTAGCCATCAATCCTATCATTTTAGCCTACTGGGTCTGTTTCCTTATTCCTTTAATGTTTTCTCCTTCTCACCTTCTCTATTGTTAGGCTTTATCTGCTGTTGGGCCCTTTGTCAAAAATGGGCATTAACAATTATAAATAAATTCTAAACTTAAATCTCACACAAACCATGTTTTTGTTTTTGTTTTTGCTATTTTCCTCAAGTTTCACAATCAAGCAATAGTTTAAAATAAATTTAGTATTATCTATTAATTTAAATAAAAATTAAAAGGAAAAAGTATGCACCGATTTTCTATCATCTATAAGTTTAAACTTCTCAGAAACAATAGCTTCTTTTAAGGGGGATGTCTGAGGAGACTCTTCATGATTTGGACCTGAAGGAACTACCCTCTTAATCTCATACTTTAGAGAACCAAAATCACCACAAGCAAAAGATAGTGAGAGAAGAGTGAATATTATGAACAAAGAAACCTTGAAGGAATCTATTGTATTACACAAGCTCTCAATGTTTGTAATAATAACAACATTTTGTTCTTATATAATGGGAATTAGGGTATCTCATGTGAGATATGTTTTTCTTCTTCATAAAAAAAACAAGGCATGTGATTTTAGTATGGTACATTGAAAGGCTATAATAAATTATATATTTCCTTTATATATATATATAGGGAAATATATTAATTTAATTATAACCTTTGAACTTACTATATTTAATAGGATTTAAACAAATGATTTAATATAGTAAGTTGAAAGGTTCTAATTAAATTAATATATTTCCCTATATATATATATATATATATATATATATATTTAATAGGATTTATACATATGGTGACTTCATGATTGAAAATTTATAATAATAAATAACAAAGAGCAATGATAGCTTATATCTCTTAGTATTTCTAATTGAGACATCCACGATTAAAATCCCCTCTCTAGTTGTAACTATTGAATTTATTAACAAAACAATTAAGAAAATATATAATAAATAATTGTATTTTTTATAGATTTGATAATTGATTCATAATAATTATTATTTATAATCAAATCAAGACATTAATTTCTTAGCTAAAACTTTTTTTCGATCCTAAACTTTGCAAAAAATTAGTTTTTCGTCCCTAAACTTTCAAAAGTTCATTTTCTCTTTTCTAAACTTTTTTTTTATATATACAAGATAGAATTTCTAGTCTAGCCTAATCTAAGTGTATATGTGTGTAAAGCTCTCTCTTGGAGACTTGAACCTCGACCTTTACCTCCCACACTCCACAAGCATTTATACTTGTGGAGTGACCACGACGCCAAGAGTGCGCAGTTTTGAAAACATTTCAATTTTTGTCCTTCCGTCAACATCCATTAAATTTTATCTGGACAAAGTTTAGTTACAAAATTAGTTGTAGCCTACGACTACAATTTTACTCAATATTTTTTTATTGGAGGTGAACTTTGATAAATCCACCATTAGATTATATTTTCTTCTTATATCCTCCATGCTTGCAAAATTTCTAAAAAATCAAAGATTAATATCTATGTTATCAATGAATTGTTTGAATTACAAAACTTGCAATTTATCGTAATATTCAATTGATACAAAATTTGACATGTGTATTAAGAGCGTAAAAAATATGCAATCCAACAGTTAAATTTTCAAAATATATTATAATATTAATGATATTGAGTAAGGTTGTAATTTTAGGCTACAACCAATTTTGTAGCTAAAATTTGTCCATTTTATCTTACATGTACTAACAAAACATTGAGGTGGTAGATATTTAGCATTTTGTTTTTTAGTGCAGTTAGATTTTTAGCATTAAATAATTTAATATAAAACACTTTTTTTTTTAAATCAGGACACATGGCATCCAATAATTGGTCATTACACTTTTCCATAGTCTTTTTTTTTTTTTAATAGTCTTGCTTCTTCGAAAGAAAATCCTTACTTTTTCACTTTTTTTTTTGGCTTGTTTGTTTGTTTGTTTGTTTTTTTTTTTTTTTTGTTGGCTGATGAGAAATTGTGAGAAAATGTGGTTTCTTTTTGGAAGGAGATGAAGAAGCAAGATTATGTTAGTAATGAATAATAATTTGGTGCCATGTGTCACTTAAAAAAAATGGTTAAAGTCAAATTATATAATGCTATAAATATACCACCTAAGTATTCTATTACGACACATAAGATACACCTTAATGAACCTTAACAAAATGATAGGAACTAGAACATTTTTGAAAGTTCAGCAAGGAAAAATGAATATTTTTATTTTAAGTTTAGGGACCAGAAACAAACATCATGAAAAGTTTAGGGACGAAAATAATATTTTGCAAAATCTTCACGAATCCCTTTTTTAAGTATTGAAATACTCTCTAATAATCTTAAGCATTTGTAAATATGATCGTTGACAAGAATTTTAGCCAGTTGACCTAACTCAAACTCAAAAATAAAGATATTATTTGACTAGATTAAATGATAGGAGTACATTTTGCAAAATCTTCGTGTAGCTCTTTTTTAAATAAATAGCTAATGTCCCACGTGATTCATAGTTCATTTTTTAAAATAATTTTGTAGGAATGAGACCCATGTATGTTATTTATTATGCATTATTTGGAGAATAATTTTAATTTTAGAGTAGTGTTAGGGTTACAACAATTTTACTACATTAACTTTATAAATTGATACATCACCAGCCACAAAGAGACAATTCAAATATTCAGTTTTTAGATGGCTAAAGTATATCAATCACTTTTATTGACACATCAATATGTAAGTTTTATGTAGTAAAACTTGTAGTACATTTAGCATTATATTTAATTATAAAGAGAGGAGATGCACATTGTTATAAGTAATATTCTTAAGAATGACAAGTGTTCAAATATTTACACTAATTTGAGCAAATAATTATTTTTATATTCTTAATTTTTTGTTATTGATTTTTGTTATCTTTTGTGGATTTTATTTCGTTGTTGCCAAAGCAATTAACTTCGGGCAAGAATGTCATATTTCAAATTATTTTTTTCTTATATTAATCTTAGAAAAATAGTTCAGCTATAGAATGGATAAATTATCCTCAACTAGTATACAAAGTGTCAATTTGGTCCCTAACATTACACTTGTGTTAGTTTAGTTCCTAACATGCTTACGTGACAAACAATCAAAATAAAAATTAATTTTATGCTACATGAGAAGCCAAGTGTACTAACACGTGGATTAAACTTAAAAATATATATATATTTTCCAATTTCGACTTAAGAGAGAAAGAGTGCAATGTACACTCCACTGATAAAGGAAGAATGCTGCAATATAAGGGCAGTTATGCTAGCAACCACAAGGTTTTTTTAGAGCATTTCAACTTATAGCGTCCGTTCCTAATGATAGCTATTTATCATCAGACCAAGACACCAATTAGTTTTTGGTATAAGTGAGGATTGAACCTCATATCTCTTATCCAACCAATAGAGACTAGATCAGTTGAGATAATTGGAACTCATAATACCAACCACATGATCCGATCAACGACTTCAATATTATATTTTCAACCAACGGCTACTAACTAAGAAGCATTGATAATAACGATAGGAGATTATGGGTGAAAACTCAAAAGCAAAGAGAGTGGTGTTGCTATTGGTTTTGTGTGCTCTATATGCTCATGCTCATAACTAGCTGAATGTCACATAAAAATAAAATTGTTATTTTAGCCTTTAGTTATGTTAACATTTTTCATTTCTTATTTCATGACAGAAACTATTTTAACGCAATACCAGAAGGTTAGAGACTAAACTGGCATTAATGAAATATTAGAGACCAAATTGACATATGGGATGAAGGTCATAGACCAATAGAGACTAGATCAGTTGAGATAATTGGAACTCATAATACCAACCACATGATCCGATCAACGACTTCAATATTATATTTTCAACCAACGGCTGCTAACTAAGAAGCATTGATAATAATGATAGGAGATTATGGGTGAAAACTTAAAAGCAAAGAGAGTGGTGTTGCTATTGGTTTTGTGTGCTCTATATGCTCATGGTCATAACTAGTTGAATGTCACATAAAAATAAAATTGTTATTTTAGCCTTTAGTTATTGATAGGCCAAAAACGTATTGACCCCTTGTGATGGATTAATTAATTAATTAGCCAAGTTTATTAATTAATCAAATTAACATGCAAACGCGTGGTAGCACAAACAAATCACCAATAAACTAAAGTATGCAGCGGAAAGTAAATGACACAGTTATTTGTTTACGAATGGGGAAAACCTACACAACAAAAACCCCACGGGGTGATTTTAAGGTCACCACTCCCGAAACTCCACTATTATCACAACAAGAGGTTACAAGTAAAGGAATCACAAGTACCTTACCAACCTACAGTTGAACCCTTACCCCAATACCCAATTGGACTTGTTCTGTAGTGATAGTTTCTCCTTTCAATGCACGTTTTTCAAGTACGTGACTAACCAATTACGCGGATCTCAGTACGCAACTTCAATCACCAACTAGAGAAGATTTGTTGGCTGCAAAGTTCTTCAATTCATCCACACGATGAAGATCAAGAAGATGCTTGGTTACAAAACCCTACGGTGCAAAGACACAACAACTTCTTCACAAGAGAGATGAATTAGAGCAAGAACTTCGTTTCAAGTTACAATTTGCATGAACAAGGAATTCTCAATGCTTGTGCAACTTGCCACCCTTTAACGGCCCTTAAAATAATCCTTTTATATGTCTAGGGTTAGGAGAAAAAAAGGCCCAAAGACACATCCACGGATTAGAGTTAAAACAGAACTAGGAATATGTTTTTCTTAAATCACGACAGCTACAAGTGTCGAGGTGCTGTCAAGCCTCGGGGCTAGAACAGCTTCTTAAAGCTCGATAGATGCAGCTGTCGAGCTTTAGTGAAGAGCACTTCTCAACTTGTTTCTTGGACAAACTTGCATAGCTTTAACACTTGATCTTGAAATCTTGTTTCTTGAAGCATTAACCTCATCCTAAATCTACCCAATTACAAGTAAAGTGCGTTTTGACAAAGGATTAGCCAATTACATAAATAATGAATGACATATGTTCTAAATAAGTGAAACACATATGTCCTAACAATCTCCCCCTTTGGCAATCTGTGACAAAACCACAACCAACAAATGAACATATAAGAGAAGTCATAAATCACTCAACTCATATACACTTGTTAAATATAATAAAACCTATCCTAACACAAACTCTTGAAAAACTTTGCAAAAAGAGAGTTTATAACAAGTAGACTTTGACAACCTGTATTTCTGAAACACTTTAAACAAAACTCATCAAGGCATCTTAGTGGGAAACAGAAATAATAGATTGCATAAAAATAAAGAAACATGTGTATAAAGAAAGAAAAGAAACAACACATGTAGAGATAGGTGAAAGAAACATACAACATCATATATATATATATATATAACAAAATGAGCACAATGTATGTAATAATGGTCACAAGACCTAGGTACAAGAAGATTATGTATCTAAAGTAGAGAAAAGAAAAAGATACAAGTAATCTTCACTACATCCCTCAGCACTCAACACTCCCCCTATCAAAAAGTCCCTATACAAACTCTCCCTAAGCATGACTACTCCCATAACCCAAAACTACTCCCCCTTTTTGTCACGAGTGACAAAGGGTAGAGTGTCAAGTAGACATCTCATCGGTAGAGCTAGCATCTCCATCATCATCATCATCCGAAGCATCATCGTCATCACCATCATCATCCCCAGATGTGGAAGCCATAGGAGGTGGTGGAGGAGAAGCCTCAGGAGTAAAACCACCCATGGTCGCCTATCTCCTAGCAATGCGACCAACACGAACATTCACCTGATACAACTCTGTAGAGAGTGCATCGAGGCAAGCATCCATGCGCTGAAGCTGCGCCATGATATCTCCTAGTGTCACATCGCTCGAAGAAGAGGAGGGAGCGGATGAAGCACGAGCAGATTTGGATGGAGCGGAACAGGAGGAGGGAGTAGCTGAACCTGTCTGACGTGATCGAAACTGTGCCTCACTACGTTTTACGGTAGCGGCATCTATGGCAACCATAACAGAATAAGGGTCAGAGACAGGAAAAGGGATAGAAAAATGGCGTAAAATCCCCGTGATAACGGAAGGAAAGATGAGCTTATCGTGGGTAGCCGTATCCTTATACACATCTAAATGGAAAAAATAAAATGCGAAGGAAAGCCAATGATAAGATCCTCAATAAGA
Organism: Castanea sativa; assembly: GCF_040712315.1. NCBI lineage: Eukaryota > Viridiplantae > Streptophyta > Magnoliopsida > Fagales > Fagaceae > Castanea > Castanea sativa. The sequence goes on from NC_134016.1 coordinate 20,037,160, forward strand.
GAAAACAGAAAACGAGCATGAGGCTCTGTGATAGGTTGTAGCGAGAGAAAGGATGCAAGACAAAAGACATTACCATGTTTAAGAAACGAGGACCTTTAGCAAAAGGTCAACATGACGTAAACTGGCGCTCACCCCAAACAGAACGGCGCTCACAAAAAGCAAAAAATCATCTCGTCTTTGGACACAGTCCGTAACGCTCACAACCAGGGTAGTCAAGATGCGCAACCCTCAGAACATAAAGCACATCGGAAACCAACTCTGGTGTGACAACTATGCACGTACCTCGAACGCAAGTGAGAAAGAGAGGTACTGAATAATCGAATCCATGCATGTCAGAGTAAAACTCCTGAATTAGCACGGAAGGACAAGTAACCGAGATGTCACACAATGACTCCCATTCCCGTTTGTGAAAGACATCGGGAAGGTCAGTGTCGACAAAGTCTGCTAGAACAACGTGGTGTTCCGAATGAACACCTCGTTTAGAGAAGTTCTCCAAGAAGTCCTGATGGGCTTTCTCATCATGGAACCGAACAGAGATAGAAGTGGAATCAGCAGATAAAGAGGCCCTAGAACGAAGAGGGTTCTAGGTCGGAATAGACTTACGTTTAGGTGCCATAGACACTACTAACGCAAACAGAGAGAAAAGAGGGGAGACAAAAACAATCAAAAAAGTCCCAACACAGTTCAACTATAACAAGTATATTGAAAAGAAAGGACGTATGCATGGGGAATGCATGAACATGTGACATGCACTATGAAAAACATCATAGGCTCAGCCCAATCCAATCCTACTAGCACACAAACATATTTCACACATCTAACTACATGAGAATATTGTTAGAATGCTAATGTAATGCAATGCATAGAGTTTTTAAGATCAAAACTACAAAACCCATCCCAAAAATTTCAACACAAACTCATCAAATTTGAAAAACCCCAAAATTTTCAAAAACCCTAAAATCTAGGTTTCAAAAACATGAAATGCATGTAGAATGATGAGAAAGAAGCTTACCAAGTGAAGAAAAACTTGAAGAAGCTTTGAGAAACCTTGAGAAAAAGATTTGGAATGAGAGAGAAGTTTGAGAAGTTGAAAAGACAAAACTGTCGAGAGAGAGATTGAGAGAAATGAGAACCGAATCGCACAGAACCTTTATTTAGAACCTCAGTAAATCCCGATAGATGCAGGTATCAAGAGGTGTCAAGACATCTGTCGAGGTAGGTGTCGAGGAATACACGTCGACAGATCCAACTATCGAGAAGGTGTCAAGAACTAAACACAAACAAGAAAGCTAGAGCTCGATCGATCCACGAGGTGTCGAGAAGCTATCGAGAGAACAGAAAGTTTCTCGATCAATCCAGAAGGTGTCGAGAAGCTATTAAGATTGCGATAAGAAAATGCTGAGAAGCTCGACAGACAGCCAAGTATCGAAGAGGTGTTGAGGAGGTGTCGAGCCAACTTTTCAAAACAGTTTTTCAAGAAGGGAAAAACACAAACATGAATGCAATCAATCATGCAACTCAACCAATGATCCAATTAACACAATAGACTCTCAAAAACATCTCTCAACAACAATCTTAAGCACATGGATCTCAAAATACACACTCACACACTAAACACGTCTAACCAATTTTGTATTTCAAAAACAAGTTAAGACAGTTTAGTGAGCATATATCAACGCATGTAAACCTTGTGATGGCCAAATCACATTGTACCTGCACATGTATCAAAAGTAGCAAAGAATATTGCGTGTTGTGTGTGAAAACATCGCAAGATTGCACAAGTGTCTCTATGTTATGACAATTTGAGATATGAGAAAATCACTCTAACTTACACACAATCATAACTGTTTGATGGGGACTATCACCTTTGAGGTACAGCCTATAACTCCCACATCTCCTAGAAAACACGCTTGCAATCATATTTAAAGCATTTTTTTTTTATCTTTTTGCATTTATTCTCTTTGCATATTTTCTTTTTATTAAGCATATCATGCATGGGTATATGAAAGAGAGAAAAGAGATACCCAGTTATGTTAAGCTTTTGACATTGCACTTTTGCTATGCTGAAGCATACAGATGTCATTGACATTGCACTTTTTCTATACCGAAGCATACAGATGTCATATCATGATTGGCGAATAATAGTGGTGAAATGGTTATTTATGCCTTTCTCTTAGGATTTTCTAGTTCAACCCATCAAAAAGAGTGATACGAGTATTAAGTTCAAGAGATCACTTAACCTTACTCATCACAAACAAAGAGCTACAAAGCTCACTTGCTTAGTTGTGCATAGTGATGCTCATCTAAGCTACAAGAGATACAAAGTTTAGAAAACTCTGTTTCAATGGCCATTTTAAGGTTCACAAGAACTGATGTACACAAAACACACACTGTTTTTGTATTTTTCTAATTTTTCAATTTAAAAAAAAAAACAAAAAAACAAAACTGAAAACACATAAACAAAAACATGTTAAACAAGATAAAACAATGCATAAAACTAGACTGACTCAAAAACAGAAAGCAAACACACAAGTAATGCAAAACAAAAACAGGAAGGGGAGAGAGAGAAAAAGTGAATAAGTCACTTAGAACCCTTTTCCTTCCACACCTTGGAAGAATCTTTCCTCTTAGCAAAACCTTGAACCGATGATGAGGGGGAAGGATTAAAATCATTCAAGTTCGGAAGGAATATGAGGGCTTTGAGAAGATCTCCAAGAGGAGCAAGAGAGGTTTGAAGCTGATTCTGGTTCCCAGGTTCCCAGATGCTATCATGCCATTGCTCTGTTGAGTGGCTAACCACTTATAGCAATTTGGTCGAGTATGACTGGCAACACCACAATGATGACAGAGATGCTACTTCTTCTGTTTAGGCTTTTGAGAGTTAGCCTTCTTAGTCATAGGATTTTTAGAGTCCTAGGATTTTTAGTGTCCTTCTTCTCAAGCTTAGGGGGTGCTCCTAAGATAGATTTACCCTTGTCTAAGTTCTCACTAGCTAATTCAGTTTTAACATCATTGTTCTCAATTTTAATATTATTAGCAAGAGGAACAAAAACAGAAGTACTAGCAGAAGCATTATTAGAAGAAGAGAATTCATACCCCAATCCTGTTCGATCGGAAGCAGATTTCTGAATGCTGAGCATCTCATCCAGCTTCGCACTTGATGCCCTCTCCAATTGAGCTCTAACTTGAAATAACTCCGCTTCAAGCTTCTTGATCTTCTCAGCTAAGAAGTTGTTCCCAAATCTCAGTGCCCCAATAGTTTGATTAGCTTCATCAACCTTTATGGAAAGTTCCTCACGGTTAAGTTCCACATCACTGAGCTTCTTGGTGGCTAGCCTATAGAGTTTCTCATGCTTCTCAAAATGCTTGTAGAGTTTCTCATAGGTTGTATGGATGTCATCTTGATCATCCATCTTTTCAAACTTAGATTCCACCAATTCCTCTTCTTCATCCACATCTTCAACAATCCCTTTAGTAGGATTAACAGTGGCAGTGAAGGCATTCAAAATTTCGTCATCTTCATTGTCGGAATCATCCTCAGGCTCAGTGTCTTTCAAGGTAGCAACTAGTGCCTTGCTCTTCCCAATACTCTTGAGATATGTGGGACACTCCTTCTTCATGTGACTGAAACCTTGACATCCGAAGCACTTGGGTCCTATGGGAACAGTGTACTGACCGCCATCCCTTGCATCCTTCTTCCCTTTATCTTGGCTCTTGAACTGAGAAGAACTAGATTGCCTACGGTCCTTATCGAAGCCTTTTCCATTGGCATTTTTCATGAATTTCTTGAATTGCCTGGTGATGTAGGACTTCATCTTAGAGTCTTCATCGTCTGATGACTCATCTGTCTCACTGCTCTTGGCCTTTAGTGCCATGCTTTTGCCTTTTCCCGACTTGCCAATTCTTGTCAACCCTAGCTCAAAGATGTACAGATTACTAACTAGCTTAGTCAGAGGAATCTTGTCAATATCCTTTGATTCCTCTATCGCCGTGATCTTGGCATGAAATCTCTCAGGTAGAGATCTAAGCACTTTCCTTACAATCTTGGGTTCAGGAATGGTTTCCCCAAGATTAAAGGCTGAGTTCACTATGTCCTTGAGCTTGGCATAGAACTCATCAAATGACTCATCCTCTTCCATCTTAATTTCTTCGAAGCTTGTAGTGAGCCTTTGTAGCTTCGAATCTTTGACAGCCTTTGTTCCCTCATAGGTTGTCTGGAGGATGGTCCATGTTTCCTTAACAGTTTTAGTGGAGGATATCTGCTTGAACTCCTCATTAGTTACTGCACTGAATAAGGCATTCAATGCTCTGCTGTTGAAGTTTGCCGCCTTGATCTTGGCTTCATCCCAGTCGGCCGGCGCTTCTTTAGGCTTGGTCCAGCCTATCTCCACAGCTTGCCACACCTTCTCATCTAAAGACTGCAAAAAAGCTCTCATACATACTTTCCAGTATGCATAGTTAGTACCATCAAACAGAGGAGGTATAATAAGAGACTGACCTCTATCCATGACAAACAGGGGTCAATGGATCACACACACAAAGATAAACCTAATCAGAGTGTGTCTGCTCTGATACCACTTGATAGGCCAAAAACATATTAACCCCTTGTGATTGATTAATTAATTAATTAGCCAAGTTTATTAATTAATCAAATTAACATACAAACGCGTGGTAGCACAAACAAATCACCAATAAACTAAAGTATGCAGCGGAAAGTAAATGACACGATGATTTGTTTACGAATGGGAAAAACCTACAAGGCAAAAATCCCACCGGGTGATTTTAAGGTCACCACTCCCGAAACTCCACTATTATCACAACAAGCGATTACAAGTAAAGGAATCTCAAATACCTTACCAACCTACAGTTGAACCCTTACCCTAATACCTAATTGGACTTGTTCTGTAGTAACAGTTTCTCCTTTCAATGCACGGCTCCCAAGTACGTGACTAACCAATTGCGCGGATCCCAGTACGCAACTTCAATCACCAACTAGAGAAGATTTGTTGGCTGCAAAGTTCTCCAATTCATCCACACGATGAAGATTAAGAAGATGCTTGGTTACAAAACCCTACGGTGCAAAGACACAACAACTTCTTCACAAGAGAGATGAACTAGGGCAAAAACTTCGTTTCAAGTTACAATTTACATGAACAAGGAATTCTCAATGCTTGTGCAACTTGCCACCCTTTGACGGCCCTTAAAATAATCCTTTTATATGTCTAGGGTTAGGAGAAAGGAGGCCCAAAGACACATCCACGGATTAGAGTTAAAACAGAACTAGGAATCTGTTTTTCTTAAATCTCGACAGCTACAAGTGTCGAGGTGTTGTCGAGCAGCTGTCGAGTCTCGGGGCTAGAACAGCTTCTTAAAGCTCGATAGATACAGCTATCGAGCTTTAATGAAGAGCACTTCTCAACTTGTTTCTTGAACAGACTTGCATGGCTTTAACACTTGATCTTGAAACCTTATTTCTTGAAGCATTAACCTCATCCTAAATCTACCCAATTACAAGTAAAGTGCGTTTTGACAAAAGATTAGCCAATTACATAAATAATGAATGACATATGTTCTAAACAAGTGAAACACATATGTCCTAACATTTATGCTAACATTTTTCATTTCTTATTTCATGACAAAGACTATTTTAACACAATACCAGAAGGTTAGAGACTAAACTGGCACTAATGAAATATTAGAGACCAAATTGACACATGGGATGAAGGTCATAGACCAAATACATAATTTACCCTTATAGAATTAGTTGGGAGTACTATAAATGTATACTCCCCCTCTTACATAATAGTAGCTCCTAGCCTCCCATTAATTAAATTCATGACAAAACTCACCATTCATTTGAGAATGGGAAGTACGCATTTATGGTAATCCTAGAATATTCTTTAATTTACCAAAAAAAATAATCATAGAAATTCATTATACACAAAAAATTAGTGCAATAATTACAATAATTAATGCACGAAATTAAATACACATGCTATTAATAAATTTTTTTAATCATATAACACAAATTTAGGCTACTATAGTGATGAATCGTGTCATTAAAAGGATTTAGGAAAGGTAAATTGTTAATATTAGTAATTGAAAATATGAAAAATATTGCTTTCATAAATTTATAAATATTTAATTATTTTGACTAATTTAAGCAAGCAATTTTTTTTTAAATTTTGATTGAATGTATTATTAAATTTATTTTTGCATTTTGTTAGTTTTTGTTTCAATTGATACTAAAGTGACTAAAGACATTCACATTAGTTTCCTCAAATATTTAGCTAAAATAATCCAAAAAACTGTACTTTTGTTAGTTTAGCTATCTATTATTTTCATACATATATATTAACCTCAATACTTTATCAACATTGAAATTTAATGTAGCGAGAATAGAGGCTCACTACATGTAGAGATGAGATTATCATCTTTAAAAACTTTAGTTAATTTAGTGAGGCTGATGTACACTTATTTTGGTTGAGTTTAGATAAATTTTTACTGAAATATTAAATTGGTGAGACTGATATGAATGCTCTAAGCATGAGGAAAATTTCTAAATTTCAAATCAATGTTTTTTTAATAAAAAAATATTATCTCAAATAAATTTTTTTATATATAAATTTTATAAAGATACCATATAAATTTATTTTCTAAAATTAAGTAGTGTGCCATCTATAGATAAGTAATACTTAGAAATAAATGCATTTACCCCTTCAGCACATAACAAGTAATATATTAATATACCACCATGTACCCTTGGTGCGGTAGTCACTCCACAAGTATAAATGTTTGTGGGGTGTGGGGGGCAAGGGCCAGGGTTCAAGTCTCTAGGAGGGAGTTTCACACACATATACACTTAGATTAAGTTAAAGTAGAAATTCTATCTTGTATAAAAAAAAAAAGTAATATATTAATATAAATATAAAGTTTTGATAAGGTGGAAGGGGATTCTAGCCTTTTACCCCTATTTTTTAAAATATTTGGCAATATGCTCCTGTTTTGAAACTATTTAGGTCCATGCCCCTGTTTTGAAACTCGATTTTCTCAAAATCGAGTTTCAATGAAGAACTCGATTGGTTTAAAATCGAGTTATGCCCGATCAAACTTAAAAAAAAAAAAAAATTTGCATAGAACTCGAGTTCCATTGAAAACGCCGCTATAGGTGTTACCGAACGCTGCTATTGGTTTTGGGCTGATCAAACTTAAAAAAAAAAAAAAGAAATTGCATGGAACTCGAGTTCGTGGAACTTGAGTTCCATTGAAAACGCCGCTATAGGTTTCGGGCTAATCAAACTTAAAAAAAATTGCATGGAACTCGAGTTCCATTGAAAACACCGCTATAGGTGTTACCGAACGCTGCTATAGGTTTTGGGCTGATTAAACTTTAAAAAAAAAAAAAATTGTACAAGAACTCGAGTTCCATTGAAAACGCTGCTATAGGTGTTACTGAACGCCGCTATAGGTTTTGGGCTAATCAAACTTAAAGAAAAATTGCATGGAACTCGAGTTCTATTGAAAACGCAGCTATAGGTGTTACTGAACGCCGCTATAGGTATGGAACTCGAGTTCCATGCAATTTTTTTTTTTTAAGTTTTATTGCCTCATACTTGATTTTCTACCAATCGAGTTTTTTGATTGAAACTCAATTTTAATAAAATCGAGTTTCGAAACAGGTGCATAAACCTATATAGTTTGGAAACAGGGGCATATTACCAAATATTTTTAAAAATAAGGGTAAAATGCCAGAATCCCCTATGGTGGAAGGCTAAATGAAAATATTTGTATTTTCTTCTTAAGGAAATAATCATTAAAATTTATCTTAGGTAAAAAATTAGTCCATCATTTATAAACAATTAATACATGATTTAAATGCATGTATTCTATTAATAATTTGTTTAATGACATATAGTACAAATTTATGCTACTATAGTGTTGGCTTATATATTTATTGCTAGAAGTAAAGTCTACTTGGACAATGTAAAGTTTACTTTACGTGGGTGATATATACCATTCACTCCTTATCTTATTATTATTGTGCTCATTAATGCATTCTTATCCCTTAAACCCAACAGGCATCCTGAGACTATATGTATTTGGGAATGCTTTGATGTAATTTGTATAGAGTTAAGATATATCAACTTAAGATGGATGAAGACTACTTTGATACATGTATTTAAATATGTTTTCCTTGTTTTCTTCTTACTCTGTTTTATGTATTTTCTTTATTTTATAACATACATAAGGAAGAATGTCACATTCCAAATCAATTTTTTTATTGTTTTCTTTTAAAATAAGTATCAAATAAAGTCTTTATTATATAAATTTAATAAAATAAACATATAAATATCTTTTATAAAAATAATTAGTGCACCATGTATAGATTTTTAATATTTGAGAATAAATGCATTTACCCTATTTATACATGACAAATATTTAATACATTGATATAAATGCAAAATGAAGATAATCCTCCATAATCCTTAATGGGAAATAATCATAAACATTCATTTTACATAAATGACTAGTGCATCACTTCTAAATAATTAATTCATGAAAATAAATGTATTTACTACTATAATGCATTTTTTTTTTTTAGAAAATACTCTATTGATACTTTGTCTAATTACATAGCACAAATTTAAGCTATTATATTTTCTCGAAAAAGAAAAAAAAAACCTACTATAATGTTGGTTCATATATATATATATATATTACATTTCATTAAAAGATTTAAGAAATGTAAATTGTTAATGTTAATAGAATTTTTCCCCTCAAATAAAAAAGAATTTTAAATATATACTAGATTGTAATCTATGTTTACGCACAAATGCATTCAAAAATAGTAATGCTAGAATATTAGTAGATCTATTCCACCCAAAATGGGAGTGGACTAGGGTTATGAACTTATAATATGAGTTGTTCTTTCCTATGCGAATGAAGTGATCATGTGGACTTTCACGGTAAGTAATATAAATGGATCACTTTGCCTATGTCGGACAACCTCTTCAAACCATTTTGTGGATTCCTCCCAAAACATTAATTGCAAGTACAAATAAAACCTAAGTTATGATTTTGATTAAAATAATTAGCTTTAGCATGAAAAGAGTTTGAATATCACCAATACCACAAAATTTACTTCCAACTTGATGGGAAAAAATGAACTTTAAGTTGACAAGTAATTCGATATCATTAACAACACAAACACACTTATAATTTAATGGAGAGAAAAATGTTAAACTTGAAAACTATTTGAATATCATCAACTACACAAAACTCAATTATGATTTGATGAAAGAGATTAACTTCAACACGAAAAGTGTTTCAATATCATCAATTGCACCCAAAAAAAATCCAATTCAAAATATAATGAAAACAACCATAAACTTTAAGTTGAAAAGTGTTTCTATCAGCGCTGGTTGAATTGTAGAAGTAATAGGTGCAGTCGCATAAGGCCTCAAGTAAAAAAAAAGGCCCCCAAATTGTAACCAATAGGGTTATTTATAATCAATAAATAAAATAATATTTTTTTATCAAATGAAAAGCAAACAGAAAGATGCTACGTCCACAATATTTTTCACAACAATTTTACAATAAATGCTAAGTAGTAAGTTATTATAACCTATTATTGATGGTAAAAAAATAAGTATAGTGGTGTTTTCAAATAGAAAACAAGAAGAAACTTAAAACCTAAGATTTATTGTCAAAAATATTTTAAATGTTGCACTTCTAAAAAATAAAGTAATAATAAAAATTGAGTTAGCAAATTTTTACTAGTTTTCATCTAGATCTACCATTAACACCACTTTTTTACTTCTCACTATCAATCTACCATATCAACAAGTGTGAAAAGTTTTGTCAATTTTTTTTTTTATCTATAAAATTTCAAGAAAAAGAACAAGTGTGAAAAGTTTTGTCAAATTTTTTGTATCTATAAAATTTCTATAAAAAAAAAATGAAAAAATTCTATGTAGTTCATGTTAATTAGTAGTAATTTTGCATCTAAAACAAGATAATCAACTTTCGCCTTAGGCTCTTAAATGCATCAAGCCACCTCTGGTTTCTATATTATCAACTAAAAATAAAATCCACTTACAATTTGATAAAGAAATCAAATTTTAACTCGAAAAGTGTTTGAATCATAAACTACACAAAACTAACCTAAATAGCTGGTTGTGACTCCTTAATTTTGGCATCAAAAGTAAGAAAATTAATTTAACGCAAAATGGATGAACTCTAGAACTAAGGACGGAGAGGGAAAAAAGGATAAAAAATTATAAAGAGAACCTAAAGGGTTTTCTAGGGATTATAGAGCAAATCTCTTTGCTTTTCTTACCAAATAACTCACTTGTCACAAGAATTAAAAATTTTAACCTAGACACTTGGTGCATAATTGAACTTCAATTATAAAATCTACTTAGATTTTCTCTTAGATTTGACTTTAAATATACACTAGTGTGTAATCCAGTGCATATGCTCGTGTACAATTTAAAACATTCACAATTACATGATTAAAATTATACCATTTTTTGAGAAGAGGTTGGAATTATACACGATATTAGCTTACACCTTTTAAAACCATATATCTATATAAATTTAGAATTTAATTAGATTTAGACTCTTTGACTTTTGCACCCAATAATTCACTTGCCACAAAAAAAAGTAGATAGACATGTATCGCAAAATTGGACACCAATTGAAATTCAATATAGAGTCTAATTGGATTTGGACTCTTCAATTTTTATACTCAATTAGTATGTAACCCGTGCTTATGCACAAGAATGATGAATTGTAGTGGTGTTATTATTATTAGTTTGAGTTATTAAATATATCGAACATTAGTTCAACCAGGACATTTGGATGTACTAAAATGATTTTTTCTTGCAATTTTAATGATATTGGTTATGCCAAGTTTCTCATTGCACCGTTGTTATGTATATAATTTTTAAAATCATTATCGGACACTACATATACAATATCAATTCACTATCATTGTCCGTGAAATTCTATTGAATCTAACACAAAATAAAATAATAAATTGGTTCAATAGTATCTCCTAAATTGAATGGGGATAGGTGCATAGAATCGTTTAGCTCAATTACAATTTGTTACGTTCAAGATCTTCACATAAAAAATATATAAATAGAAACTGTATAAAAAAATACTCATTATTTCAAACAAAAAAAAAAACTAACAACAAAAATCTAAATAATTTTATTTGTATGACTAACAAAGGAAAAATCTAATTTTGATTCTAATCAAATTTTCTCTAAAATTTGGTTATATATATATATATATATATATATATACATTGCAAAAGTTTATTTATATTGGATCCCTTGTTTTCTATATTGAATTAACTCACTTGGAACAACAATTAAAAAAATTAGATTAGATGAGACACATGGCGCAAAATTAGACTTCAATTGAATTTTAATTTGAAATCTAATTGGATTTCCCCTAGTTTTGTCTATTAATATATATATATATCGACTAGTATGTAACCCGTGCTTACGCACAGGAATGATGAATTTTTGTTGTGCTATTGATGTTAGTTTGAGTTATTAATTATATAGGACATTAGTTCGACTATGACATTTAGAGGTACCAAAATGATTTTTCCTTGCAATTTTAATGAGATTGGTTATACCAAATTTCTCATTACACTGTTGTTATGTATACGTTGATATTAGATAACGTACTCTGATGAGAATCAACAAGCATTAAAGGATCCATTGCATGTTCCAGTTGGGCCTATTACTAGAGCAAAATCCAAGAAGATCAAAGAAACACTTAATAGGCTGATTCAAGGGATTTGGGCTGATTCTAATACAGGACATTCCAAGCTTGGCCTAAAGGAAGATGAAGGCGTAATAAATTTAATTCAAGCTATTGAGAGCTGATCTGGCTTAATTGGGCATGATTTATGGTGTGGATTTATGGTGTGGATTAATGGCTGATTGACTTTCCAACTCCATATCAATTAATAGATATTTTTCTTATTCTGAAGGTGCTAATTTCAAACCAAATCTACCTTAATTTTAGGCTTCTATTATTTAGAACGTTTTTTTAGCTATTTTCTTATTTTGGAGCTACTAATTTCAGACCAAATCAACTTTTATGTAGGCTTTTATTATTTAGTGCGTTTTTTTTTATAATTTCCTATTTTCAATCATGTCTTATAAATAGCATGCACTCATTGTAATAGAGGATTATTGAATAAAAATCAGAAAAATGTGAGGCTTTGCTCTTATTTTGATTCTTCAAGAACTATGAACTTATCAAAGATTCTTCCTTATGGTGTTCAAACTTTATACCTTCAGTTCATGATTCAATTATAATCATTGGGTCAAGGTCTGTTACTTATACTTTTGGATCACATTTCACTTATAAATGTTGGGTTAGGGTTCTATCAAAATCTGAATTTAGTTTTCTTGGATAAATATTCCAATATTATTTGTTGGGTTTCAAAGTGTGTGGATTGAGGTTTGCAACATTTGGTATCAAAATCTATCATATTTTCTTGCCGTTGGTATTTGTTTGAATACTACAAGTTGAATTTCTTGATCAAATTTATTAGTTTAATGTAGAACTGAAAAAGGGGAAGCTACAAGTGGAAAAAGGCAAGAGAGTCTGAGACAAGTATCAGAAAAAAGCCAATTTAAGAGTGAAACATGAGTGTGAGTGACATAATTTGAGTGCAAACACGTGAGGGAGTGTTGTGAGGAATTATTTCTAACATTTCTCTATAATTTCAAAAGTATGTCTTCCAAGGGTGAAGCATCAAACAAAGAAGGGGAGGAGTCATCCATCATGTTGCAGGCTATGCAACAACAATTTGAACGCATGAACGTGGTGTTTAATGAGATTCGGGATCGGATGGCAAAACGCTGTTATTGCTACTTTGCGTGAGGAGCATCCCCAAAGAGCCCCTAATGCTAAAAGGCAAGAAAGGCGTGCGTGCACGGATGATTTTGATGACTACCACGAGGATGAGTTTAAAGATGAAGAGGATCAAGCTTTATCAAACAATGAAGGTAGGTTTGTGCCAAGGAAAGAAAGGCGTGGTAGAGGCTTCCGAAGTGATCCCAGATGCAAAGATGGGACTGACAGAAACCTAGGAAACATCAAAATGAAGATACCATCATTCCAAGGGAAAAACGATCCAAAAGTGTACTTGGAGTGGGAGAAGAAGGTGGAGTTAATCTTTAAGTGCCACAACTACTCTGAGGAGAAAAAGGTAAAACTCACTATCATTGAGTTTACTGACTATGCTATTAAATAGTGGGATCAATTGTGATGAACAGAAGGAGAAACCATGAGAGGCCTATTGAGACTTGAAAGGAAATGAAGGCCAGCATGAGAAAGTGGTTTGTCCTTAGTCACTACTATAGGGACTTGTATCAAAAAGTACAGTCTTACTCAAGGCTATAGGAGCGTGGATGACTATCACAAGGAGATGAAGATTGCCATGATTCAGGATAATGTAGAGGAGGATAGAGAAGCTACCATGGCAAGGTTTCTAAATGGGTTGAATCGGGACATTGCCAATGTGGTGGAGTTACAGTACTATGTGGAGTTGGAGGACATGGTGCACTTGGCAATAAAGGTGGAACGACAGCTTAAAAGGAAAGGAACTCGGTCATTTCAAAATCTAGGTTCCTCTACTTCATGGAGGTTAAATGGGAGGAAATACAAAGGGCCTGTTTTCAAGTCCAAAACCAAATCACCAAAAAGGAGAGATGAAGTTCTCAGTGTCAACAAAGGTCAAAATGAATCCCAAACTCATAATCGTGATATTAAGTGTTTTCATTATTTGGGAGTAAGTCATATAGCTTCACAATGCCCAAATAAGAGGACCATAATTGCAAGTATTGATGGAAAGGTGGAAATTAAAAGCGAGGGAGATGATGACCAGATTCCATCACTTGAGGATGCTAGTCACGATAATGTAGAGTATCCAATGAAGGGTGAGTCACTTATGGGTAGGCGTGCTTTAAGTGCCAAAGTCAACGAGGATGACATGGAACAACAAAGGGAGAACATTTTTCATACTAGATGCCACATCAGCAACAAGGTATGTAGTATGATTACTGATGGGGGGAGTTGTACTAATGTGGCTAGCACTACTTTTGTTGAAAATTTGAATTTACCTACCTTGAAACACCCTAGACCATATAAGTTGCAGTGGTTGAATAATTGTTGAGAGGTTAAGGTAAATAAGCAAGTATTGGGCAGGCCATGACAGTTTGACAGAAAGGTCAATCATGACTGGTTCAAGAATAGGCATTCTTTTGTAAAAGACAATAAAACTATTGACTCTAAGACAAGTGTATGAAGATCAAATGAAATTGAAAAGAGAGAATGAGTTGAAAAAAAATTGTCACACTAAGAGTTCAAAAAAAGATTATGAGAAAGAGAGTGAAAGAAAAAAAGAGAATGAATAGCAAAAAGAGAATGAATAGAAAAAAGAGAGTGAAAAGAAAATAGAGAGTGAAAAAAATGAGAGAAAAAAAAAGAAAGTTTTTATGCTAAGGTAAGTGATGTCTAGAGCTCTTTTTATATAAACCAGCCTATATTTGTACTCTTGTACAAAGATGCATGTTTTAATACTAACGAACTTGACGAATCTTTGCCCAGTGTTGTTGGCTCTTTGTTGCAAGAATATAAGGATGTGTTTCCTAATGATGCAGCTAGTGGATTGCCACCTATTAGAGGAATATAGCATCAAATTGATTTTGTGCCAGGTGCGACAATTCTTAATTGACCAGCCTATAGGAGTAATCTGGGGGAGACAAAGGAACTTCAAAGGCAAGTTAAGGAGTTGGTGACCAAAGGACACATGACAGAGAGCATGAGTTCGTGCGCGGTGCATGTACTGCTTGTGCCTAAGAAGGATGGAACTTGGAGAATATGTATTGATTGCATGGCTATCAATAACATTACGGTAAAGTATAGACATCCCATCCCTGGGCTAGATGACATGTTGGATGAATTGCATAGGTTATGTATTTTCACAAATATTGATTTGAAAAGTGGGTATCATCAAATTAGGACTAAAAAGGGTAATGAATGGAAAACTATCTTTAAAACTAAATATGGATTGTATGAGTGAGTGGTTGGTAATGTCTTTTGGTTTAACTAATACACCAAGTACTTTCTGTTGGAAAAATAAAGGGAAAATACTTGTTTGTATCTCATGCAAACATGCACAGCGGAAAAATTAACGGATTTACTTCATTCGCAATTGATAACATGTACTATGTAAGTTTTAGAATTAGAGAACAAGAAAGCGTACCTTGGTGCGGTGAAATTCAAAACCAAAGTTCAGAAACATTTAGGAAGACTTTTAATCTTCACTCCAATTCCACTTAATGCCCAAGATGTGTGGTCTCTCAATCAGTTTTCAATGAGAAAATAGGAGAGTGTCCAACACTCACATAAAAACCATTTCATTCCTTATATATTCTTAATTAAATACTCATGAAAAAGTCTCTTTTTTATATTTTGTATGTTTCTCTCCTTATATATAACTGATTATCTAATTGGGCTAGCCTTTTTGGGCCATTCCAATTGGGTTCTAGTGTATGGCTTGGAGTGGGACTAAAAAGGGATCGATAAGAGACTAGCTCCAATGGGCCTTGGGCTTTTCTGTCAAGTCTTGACAAGTCCAAAGTTACCATTAACTATATTTAATATCACTATATAAATATAGTTGCACTCTAGGCGTTATCTATAAATTATATCCCAAGACTTTATTATACATGCAACCCCTTCATAAAATATTCATAGTAATACAAAGTCATGAATATGGACTGCCACTTTGAAGATTACTACATCTTAATCCTTGAGTACTTGGTTTAATCCTTTATGTTATTCATTATATATTTATGAAATCCAATTTCATAAATATATACTTTAGTAACTTCTTACTAAAGTGGTTGGGCCCAACTCTCTGAATAACCAAACTCATTAAACTTATCTCAAGGGAATATTTTGTATCTCCGTTAAGAGATTATGAATTTTATCTTGAGAATATATGTTCCATCAACACTAAATGTGGCTGCCGAACATACTGAGGTTTTGACCGTAACTAATAGATCTCACTCCTGATATAGTAAAGCAACCTACATCTCATGATCAGGTCCATTATTCTCTCAAGATTTAGATTTGATGTAAATAGAAGTCGTGAGATTTATTATTCATTTGACAGTTGTTAGGAGAATAATAAATCTCAGAGCAGTTCAGTTCAATATGTCTTAACTCTTAAAACATATCAACATACCAACTAGAAATCTCTATTTCCATGATCAAGACAAATCATCTTAGTTGATATGTTATAGTCTTCGCAGATGAAACATCCAATTTCATCACCGACTACAAACTACATTTTGAGTTTGCAAGGAACTTATGATTTACATCTTCTGTGACTAAATCACATACAATGCATCTTATGGACTAAGATAATGTCTCATTAGTTCATTTATAAATAGTCTCATATAATTAAACAATTTAATTATTTATGACATGCCAATAAATTGGATTTTAGGGCATAAACCCAACAATCTCCCACTTGCCCTCAAAGACAATTTATCATATATTCAACACTCATCTCCCTTTAGAGTAATTCATAATCACTCTAAGGCAAGGCTTGGAAACAAGTTACAGCCAAATTTATCGAACAAATTATCTTTTCTACTACTATTTCTCATGTACTCATATCTCTCTAATGAAAAGATACTATTTACACTTTAATGTGTATCTTCACCACCTAGAGTGAACACATATCTTGAAGTTCAACTTCATAATGTGTATCTTCACCACCAAGGATGAACACATATCTTGAAGTCCAACTTCATGATGTGTATCTTCACCACCAAGGATGAACACATATCTTGAAGTCCAACTTCATGAATCACAATCAAACTACAAGTCAGTATTTGTACATCCAGCATCTATCAAAACCTCATTTCTGTGGACAAGCATATAATCCCTCATTCTCCTAAGATGTTTGAGTATGTGCTTTACTCTCACTAAATTAAGTGATCTTTGATTCAATTGATATTTGCTTACCATGCCCTCTGCATAATAGATATTTAGCCTAGTATATTATAGCATAGCATAAAAACTTCCTATCGATTAGTATAAGGAACCATCTTAATATGCTCTTCCTTTTATATGTCTTAGGACCACAATCCTATATAAAGGAACTTCAAACTTAAAAGGAAAGAATCATTTCTTGAAGTATTACATGCTATACTTGGTTAGATTCTAATCTATTTAAGCAGTTTGAGATGGTCCAAACATCCTAATTTCTGAATTTTAACAAAATTAAATTCTTAGGATGTGACCAGTCTTTCTCAAGTACTTTATATCAAACTGGACTAGACAACCAAAAACTTCATTGATGACAATAACTCTACATCATTCTAAATGATGAGAATGTCATCAACATACATTAAGAAATTTATCATTCTATATAGCTTTTACACACCTAAGGCATTTGAATACTTGATCAAAATCAAATAATTTGATTTCTTGATCAAAGATGATATTTTATGATTCATATACTTGCTTTAGTCCATAAATGGAATTTAAGCAACTTGCATACTAAACACTACTGGTTATTTGTTATGTACAAGTCTAGTTACATCATATAGACGTCTTTCTCAATATTGCTACTAAAAGAAGCTTTTTTGACATCCATTGCAATATTTCATCCAAATGAAATATAATAGATAAGAGAATCTAGATAGTCTCAAACTTGACTATTGGTGAAAAAATCTTTTCATAGTCAAACCATTTCTTTCTGAATAAATCTTTTTGCCATTAGTCTTGACTTTGAAGGTTTGCACCTTCAAATCTATCAATCTCATTTTCTTGTAGACCTATTTGAGAACAATAGACTTAATGCCATTAGGTGTCTCTACAAGTTCTAGACTTTAAATAGAATCTAATTCTATTTACATAACCTTGATCCAATAATCCATATTCATATCATCTATTGCCTCTACGTAGGACCAAGGATCAAATTCATAACCTTTTGGGAATTACTTCAAAAGTCTATCCCAAAAGTATGAATTTATTTGGTAATCCTCCCACTACGAGATTGTACTTGTGTACTAGCTATATATTTAGAATAATCATTTGTGGTGTATCTAATACAACCATCTCATTTCTAAATGTATTTCATAGTTGTCCTACAAAAAATTCTGACATTTTCCTTCTAGAACAATTCTATATTTTTCTTTAAGATTATTCACATAGTCATCGTCAAGAACTTTGTATTTGTACTTTACAAACACTTTATCTTCTTTTATGACTACCAAAACAATCTTCTGCAATTCCTTTTGGATACCCAACATAAACACACATTTTTCTATCTTTTGATTTCAATTTGTTAGGCTTCCTTTCTTGCACAAGTGCTGGACATCCTCAAAAGTGGAAGTATCATTTACTAGGTTTTCACCCAATCCAGAATTTGACTAATATCCTAGGAGCAAACTTTTGAAATCAGTTTTAGAAAATTTATAGTAATAATTGCAGTATATCTCCAAAAGAAATAAGCAAATAGAAATACTAATCATGTACTTTACTATTTCTAAAAGAGTCTTATTCCTCCTTCATGTATGCACTAACTTAAAGAAGTCATTGAAACTACATTCCTTTACAATAAAGGAACCCTAGATTGTATTATCCTCTAAATAGATTTCATAGACTGGGAATATAACAAAATAATGGTTCTTAAAGCCCATCCTTCACCAATCTTGAATATCATTTAGATTAATAAGATCTAGACATAAATGTAACATACATTGCTAAAGGACGAAAACTTTCTCTTTAAAAGTAAAACATGTAAATTTTCATCTAGAAAATAATCATAGACAATGCTTAGCTTTACCAAAATCGAAAATACTTTCCTTTTGGTAATACTTTTGAGTCTAATTTCCTTTTGGCAACTAATAGGGCAACTTGCTTGCCCAACTGTTTGGTTTTATAATTCATATTCTTACCACCCTTACCTTTCGGTCTAGGCTAAGAATTTGAATTAAATCATATTGATTCTAGCCTAAGCTTTTAGGATGTCTTCCTTTGCGTAGAACTCACCCATCAATTCAGATAACATAAAAATAATTTATTTTCAAAATAATCTGAATTAATCAAATGATTCTAACAAGGACTTGTGGATCATATCCAAATGAGATTAACATTTAATCTCTACATCCGAGAATTCCAATTCATTTTAAAAATAAAATATTTTCATAAAATGATATAGAATCAGAACTCCTTAAGCTTTTCTTGGCACTCAATATGATTCATATTGAATATCGTCTAGTAGCACGATATTTCATACCAAAACTCTTATTTAGACTTAATATAAAGTCTAAGTCTAGTACTAATTCTTGCATCTCATGCTGTAGTACAGTTGAGATAGAAGCCAATGTAACATTATAGCATTTCAATGGAGACTATGATCATATCATAAACCATTTTCCATCAATGCATCATGTATAGGAAATTATGACAATGCTGAATCGAAACATATTTATGTACTTCAACTCCTTTAAGCACCATGTCAAAAATTATTTCTAAGTTAATTGTGATTCAATAATAATAGTAGCTTGAGGATAAAATTTATGACAACTTTATTTTGAGACTATGAACATAATTACAGGAACATTATATTTTGCATCCATAACCATATAGTATGGAACTAGAAAAACATACTATACTAGGTGCAACGACAACCTAATCCCGCAATTCATATTCCTCGGAATCGAGGTCATACCAATCACTATGATTAGGCGAGAATTATTCTCATTATTAATGCTATCATGGTAACTTTTACCAAACAAAAATAATTTGTCGTTTTTCCTTTAGCATCTAAGTAATAATGACATAGCTCCGAAGGGAGGTTAACATTACACTTAGTCTAGTGTACACCATTGCCTAGAATCAATGTGAGTCACCAAGTAACTCCACGGAAACGTGGTCGTTCTCAATGTAAAAACACACTTCATCTATCATTAAGAAGTTGAACCCGTAGAACCATGAATTAAACACCCTCCGAAGGGAGCAAGGCGAGGTGCCTAATCACACTACTATAAACCGACAATGGAGGTCGTTAGATCCAACCCTTGTATCTCTCTCCCACTAGAAATTTTAAAACAAGTGGATTGTCCTAAAAACATTGTGATCTAATCACAATTTTAACCCTACACATCAAATGTGTTTAATTGTATAAATTCGATGTGATGTTATTAAGTCACGTCACTATAGCGTAACGAACATTCATGCAATCACAAAGAAGTTTAACCTTGTAATCCGTGAAGTAAATACCCCCTGCATGGAATGCAAGACTCGAAGTCAAGACGATGGAGGTATCTATTCATATTACAATAAACTTAACAAAAGGGTTATTCCAGCACTCCCACTCGTTATTTGGGTTTTTCTTAAATAATTGTGATCCCATCACAACTAATAATCTTGCACTTGTTGAAGACTCTAATTTCATTAGAATCACTAACTAAAATGGAAGTCCTAAACTATTTAGGATTCCTTAAATACTAATGAATCAAAAATTAGTTATATAGAACTCTATCCTTAATCTACTAAAAGAAAAGTTCTAATCTCATTAGAAACTATATACCTTTTAATTAAGCTTTAATCTCATTAAAACTTCTAATTAAAATGAATTAAGGACTTTTAAACATACAACAATTCTAATCTCATTAGAATATTTGTTAAAAGATAAGTCCGAAACTATTTAGGACCAAGAGTTCTATTTAACTAAAACCATTGATCTCATTAGGTCTTTTAGTTAGAACCATGTGTAATCTTATCATACACATCCTTGTTCATTATATATGTGAAAACACTTAGAAAAATTTAGACAAATTTCTGAATACCCAGTTCTCGATCGATCCTCAACAGATTCTCGATCGATCGAGAAAAAGTTCTACGAAGCTCGATCGACTCTCGACAGATCCAGGATCGATCGAGAGATCTTCTGTCAGCTTGATAGATTCTCGACAGGTCCTCGATCGATCAAGGGTCGCAAATTTTGAATTTTTTCAGAATTTTTCTAAGATAGTTTTTCTACGTTTTCAGGAACAAAACAACCATCATATGAACATAACGGACACAAATTGATATCTAAAATGAATATCATTGATGTTATAGTCTTAAAAATCAGTTTAACATACTTGAACTCAAAATTTAAACAACTTCATAACATCAAAATCAGTTTTTATCAAATCATAGTTTCAACAACCATGCAGAAAATTAATTTCTAACATCATGAAACTATTATCTCTAATTCCAAAAACTCACAAAACATGTTATACAATTTGAATTGAAGACCGCTCTGATACCATTTGTTGGAAAAATAAAGGGAAAATACTAAAATAAAGGGAAAATACTTGTTTGTATCTCATGCAAACATGCGCAGCGAAAAATTAACAGGTCTACTTTATTCGCAATTGATAACATGTACTATGTAAGTTTCAGAATTAGAGAACAAGAAAGCGTACCTTGCTGTGGTGAAATTCAAAACCAAAGATCAGAAGCACTTGGGAAGACTTTTAATCTTCACTCCAATTCCACTTAATGCCCAAGATGTGTGGTCTATCAATCAGTTTTCAAGAAGAGAATAGGAGAGTGTTCAACACTCACATAAAAACCATTTCATTCCTTGTATGTTCTTAATTAAATACTCATGAAAAAGTCTCGTTTTTATATTCTGTATGTTTCTCTCCTTATATATAACTGATTATCTAATTGGGCTAGCCTTTTTAGGCCATTCCAATTGGGCTCTAGTGTCTGGCTTGAAGTAGGACCAAAAAGGGATCAATAAAACACTAGCTCCAATGGGCCTTGGGCTTTTCTGTCAACTCTTGACAAGTCCAAAGTTACCATCAACTATATTTAACACCACTATATAAATATAGTTACACTCTACGCCTTATCTATAAATTATATCCCAAAACTTTATTATACATACAACCCCTTCATAAAATATTCGTAGTAATACAAAGTTATGAATATAGACTGTCACTTTGAAGATTACTACATCTTAATCCTTGAGTACTCGGTTTAATCCTTTATGTTATTCAATATATATTTATGAAATCCAATTTCATAAATATATACTTTAGTAACTTCTTACTAAAGTGGTTGGGCCCAACTCTCTAAATAACCAACCCATTAAACTTATCTCAAGTAAATATTTTTTATCTCCATTAAGAGACTATGAATTCCATCTTGAGAATATATGTTCCATCAACACTAAATGTGGCTGCCCAACATACTGAGGTTTTGACCGTAACTAATAGATCTCACTCCTGATATATCAAAGCAACCTACATCTCATAATCAGGTCCATTATTCTCTCAGGATTTAGAGTTGATGTAAATAGAAGTCGTGAGATTTATTATTCATTTGACAGTAGTTAGGAGAATAATAAATCTCACAGCGGTCCAATTCAATATGTCTTAACTCTTAAAACATATCAACATACCAACTAGAAATCTCTATTTCCATGATCAAGACAAATCATCTTAGTTGATATGTTATAGTCTTCGCAGATGAACCGTCCAATTTTATCATCGACTACGAACTACATTTTGAGTTTACAAGGAACTTGTGATTTACATCTTCTGTAACTAAATCACATACAATGCATCTCATGGACTAAGATAATGTCCCATTAGTTTATTTATAAATAGTCTCATATAATTAAACAATTTAATTATTTATGACATGCCAATAAATTGGATTTTAGGGCATAAATCTCAACACTTTCATAAGGTTAATGAATCATGCATTGCGTGCGTTTATTAGCTGATTTGTTATGGTCTATTTTGATGATATTTTGGTGTAAAGCAAGAACTTAGATGAGCATATTGATCATTGGCATTATGTGCTTGCTATTTTGAGAAAAGAAAGATTTCTAGTTCGTAGACGGTCCAAACTACATCCAAGAGGGGATGGTCCATTTCAAGTCCTTGAGAGAATCAATGATAATGCATACAAGTTAGATCTTCCAAGTGAGTATAACATTATTGCTACATTTAATGTTTCTGATCTTTCTCCTTTTGATGTAGGTGATGATTGAAAGATGAATCCTTTTGAAGAAAGGGGGAATAATGCGAATCAATAAGCATTAAAGGATGCATTTCATGTTCCATTTGAGCCTATTACTAGAGCAAAATCCAAGAAGATCAAAGAAACACTTAATAGGCTAATTCAAGGGATTTAAGCTAATTCTAACATAGGACATTCCAAGCTTAGCCCAGAAGAAGATGAAGGCGTAATAAATTTAATCCAAACTATTAAGAGATGATCTGGCTTAATTGGGCATGATCTATGGTGTGGATTAATGACTGATTGACTTTCTGTTAGGTTTTAAGACTTTAGGTTTAAATGTATTAGAACTTTAATTTGTAATATTGGCAAACCATGATCAAAACGTTTAGTCTTGTTTTAGACTTGCTCAAAGTATGTTTAAGTTGTAAAGTTGGACTCAAGTGTTCTGCAGGATTTACTGTGTAAATCTACCTAGCTCAATCGATCGAAAATTAGACTCGATCGATCGAAACTTGTGTAAATTATTTTTCTGCAGAATTTTTCAACTCAGCCCAAGCTTGTTTTACGTGTAGGGTTTTATGTTTTGCCTTAGGTATAAAAGGGAAAACCCTAGCCACGTTTTATGGATGCTTTTTATGTTGTACTTGTGAATTTCTTATAAGATCTAGAGGTGTTTGTCTTCACATACACTTAGGGTTATCAAGATCTAGATTGATGTCAAGAGCTTGGTGATCAATTCAATTGCAGATTCAAGACCTTAAAGATATACAAGCGGGAGTGCTTGTGCTTGCTGAAAATTCAAGAAAGAAGTAGTCCGTGGACTCGGAGCTATCACGTGGTCGTGGTAGTAAGTTTCCTACTCGAGGTAGCAAGCTTCCTACTCGAGGTAGCAATAGGATGTTAGTGGTTTAAGTTGCTATTTTGTAAACTTCAATTCTTTCATAGTGGATTCAGTTTTACCTTGAGGATAGCTAGGTTAAATCCTCCCTAGGTTTTTTCACCAGTTTGGTTTTCCTGGGTTATCATATTGTTGTGTTCTTTATTTTTCGCACTTTACAATGATGTGATTTATATGTGTTAACCTAGATCTGCATAATTTACTAAAGTTAATCACTTGGCTAAATAACTAGGTTAAACTGATTGTGTTTAAGGGGTCTAAAAACGTACACTTTCCAACTCCATATCAATTAATAGATATTTTTCCTATTTTGGAGCTGCTAATTTCAAACCAAATCTACCTTAATTTTAGGCTTTTAGTATTTAGAACGTTTTTTTAGCTATTTTCTTATTTTGGAGCTGTTAATTTTAGACCAAATCAACTTTTATTTAGGCTTTTATTATTTAGTATGTTTTTTTTTTCCTATTTTCAGTCATGTCTTATAAGTAGCATGCACTCATTGTAATAGAGGATTATTGAATAGAAATCAGAAAAATGTGAGACTTTGCTCTTCTTTTGGTTCTTTAGGAACTATGAACTTATCAGGGATCCTTCATTGTGACGTTCAAATTTTATACCTTCGATTCGTGATTCAATTATAATCATTGGGTCAAGGTCTGTTACTTATACTTTTGGTTCGCGTTTCACTTATAAACGTTGGGTCAGGGTTTTATCAAAATCTGAATTTTAGCTTTCTTGGGCAAATATTCCAATATTATTTGTTGGGTCTCAAAATGTGTCGATTGAGGTTCGCATCAAACTTAAATTTGATAGCAAAGCCTTCAAATAATACTGTGGAGAGTTGGGCATTAGAAATAGATACTTCACCCCTGCCTACCCACAGGGAAATGGGCAAGCTGAAACTGTCAACAAAGTCATAGTTAATGGACTAAAGAAAAGGCTGGATGAAGCAAAGAGGAAGTGGGTGGATGAGTTGCCACACATACTGTGGACGTACTGCACCACGCCTTGAAGATCAACTAGGGAAACTCCGTTCTCAATGAACTATGGTTCCAAAGCGCTCATCCCCCTTGAGACTGGATTCCCGACATTGAGGACGAGCCAATTTGGTAGTGAAGAAAATGACAATTTACTCTCAGAAAGCCTAGACTTAGTTGACGAAAGAAGAGAAGGGACCATGGTCCAAATGGCACATTATCAGCAGAAGCTCAGGTAAGGGTACAACAAGGGAGTTAAAACAAGACCACTGGAAAGAACATGGAGAAAATTGGGGCCTAACTAGGAAGGCCCTTATCATATCACATCAGTAGTTGGGATAGAGGTTTACTACTTAGAAGATCTAGACGTGAATGTTCTTCCACGTCCCTAGAATGTAAACATTTTGTGTAGATGCTATTATTAATAATATTCCGAATTCCATTCAATTCTCTGCTTGTTATTCAATGATCCTTTTTCTAAAGTTATGAATTTTGTGTTGGAAAAACATGGTTTGTGATGAAGCCTAATTCGTCAGCTATGTACATTCGTCCAGATGATGTTAAGACCTCGTCAATGTTCCTCCAAAATGAGAGAAACTTCTCTGAGGTGGACATCGGTGTAGCGCCAGCCACAAGATCTCCGATGCTTAACTTAGTGATTAGGGATGAGTTTGGATTGGGTTGAAAAGTAGTGCGTCTGCATTTCAACCCTTTTTTTTTTTTTTGCTGGAAGCGCATCTGTCACTGTTCATTGGCCATGAATAGTGATTTTAGACATGAAAAGTGTTTTTCACACATTAAAAAATTATTTTGCTAAAGTATTTTTCAGTTTTCAGTTTCAGTTTCCAATTTTCAACTGTATCCAAATAGACCTTAGAAATCCTTTTGGAATAAAATGAGGAGTGTAAAAGTATGTCTTTGATGTTGGAGTTGTGTACCTTCTATGCTTCTAATGATCGTATATATATATACGATTGTGGTTTCTAGCCATTAGGACCTTGATTGTGGTTTTAATGCTTTTCTCGTAATGCCCTGGGCTCATGATTATGGAATTTAATGAGATTCCAACAGTCTGCCATCTGATCGGTAACCGCTTGAGGTATTAAGTGTTCTTTATTATTGATTTACTTGTGCTCGTCCATGCTTTGTTGAGGTGGATGAGAGTGATGTTGTCTACAAAATGTGAGTTCTTCGGTCCCATCAGCTACCCCCCAAGTTCTGTGGTTGTCTTGAGGTGCTAAGACGATTATCGGAAGATGACAATTTTTCTGATTGGACTTGGCTCTTAAGGTTTTGCTCCTCATTTAATGCGTAGTGGTGGCATCTCACGCATCGTGGCCATGTGGCGTGCTTTACCCAGTGCAGTTAATGCTCCAATGGTATGACTCTTGGGTTTCCCGCTGAATTTCAGTTTTTGGGTGTCTTGGTTTTTAAACTTCTCCACTTTTCACTTTGTCCTTCACTTTCTCCAACTTCCAATCATTGTTCTGAGCTTCTTCTTCTTTGATCTCTCTCTGTGATTTTCTCCGAGCTGGTGCTCTCATTTTTTTTGCATTTTAAGGTACGTTTTTCTCCTTTCTTTTCCTTTCTTGTTTTTACAGCATGGCAGATTTCTGATTTTTCCTTTTTCTTCCCTATTTCTTTGTATGTCTTTGGTTTTTTGGGGTTCTTAAGATCCATTCTTTCCCTTCATTCCTTTGGTTTTCATGGTCGATAGTTCTAAGGTTAGGGTAGCTTACCCCTCAATTTCTTTCTTTTTGCACGTTTGGGGGCTTCTTTTGATACTTCCCGTGCTTCTCTCCCTTTTATTGGGAATTTTTTTTTTGAGGGTAGCGGTTTAGGCATCGTGTCCGGTGAGTTATTTCCCGTGCTTAGTCAATCGATTGATTGGTTTGAGGGATTGGTGAGTGGGAGAGGAGGAATTTCTGAGGTAAGATCGAGCGAGCTTGATACCGGTCTGTCGTCTAGTGACGATCCCGTGAGGGGGGGGGATACCGCCATCTCCGTCCCTCAAACGGTTAGGGCTTTTCACGCCCTTGGTGAGGTGTGTGGTTTGGACAGTAAGACGCTTTCTAGGTTTAAGGATAGATTTCAATTTCCTGATAGGGTTAGGATTTGTCTACCTTGCCAGGAGGAATGAGCCTACCACTTCTTGCTTGGGGAGGTGTGCTTTTATGAAGCTGCCTTCCTAAACGGGCTTAGATTACCCATCCACCCATTTATCATGGAGCTTCTAGGACATTTTGGCATTGCTCCTGGGCAACTTATGCCTAATTCGTGGAGGATAGTGGTCAGCTGTATGGAGATATGGTTGGCTGTTACAGAGGGGGACATGATCAGGGTGGACGAGCTTATTTACTTATACCGTTTAAAGCCGTCTAAGGAGCATAGGTACTATGAACTGGTGCCTTGGGAGAGAAGGACTAGGATCGTCCGGGACCTACCTTCGCTATTCAAATACTGCAAGTCCTGGTTCTTTTTTGTGTCCAGGGATGACTAGGAGACTCCCTCTGACAAAGTTTGGGGTGATCTCCCTAGATTGCTTCATCGGTGGAGATCCCCAAACTTAGGTGCGTCGTCATTTCCTCTGTTCCTTTAACCTTTATTCTGCTTGCATTCATTTTATCGTCATTAACTCTTTTGTTTATTTTCTTACGCAGTTAAGAGACGACCCAAGCTTAAGAGTAGGTATAAGAAGCGGGTTAAGAAATCCATCGAGTACACAAGGACCATTAAACATTTTGGCGATCTAGTAGATCCACAGACTCTAGGGCCATCAGTCTTCGTCCTGCGAAATTTAGATATCGAGCAAAAAAAGAGTAAGTGTTTGCTTGAGCTCGTCCATGCTGTCTTTCTTTTCTCTCTTTCTCTTTTTTTTTTTTAATTTTAAAACAAAGGGTTTTCCTTGGTTTTCCTTTAGCAGAGATGTCGACGAAGTTTAACCAAGGGATGTATGCACGAATGAGGGCAAAGAAGAACGAGCCCTTTTCCAACATCGAGACCTAGGCTCTGCGAGTAACAGACAAAGGGGCTTTCGTCACTACAGGTACCCCAGTCACTCTTGGGACAGAGACAAAGAGGACGGCCTCCTCGGCTGCTTCAGTTGAGGAGATCATCCCCTAACGAAAAAGGTCGCAGACCGACGACAAGGGGAAGGAAAAAGCAGATTCTCGTTCATCAAGCGTCTAGGACGACGTTGGAGTTGCATTAACGCAAGTGCAGGAGAGCTTTACTGCCGAAGACATGAAAGCATTCTCGAGCTTGTCCCCCAACGAGATTGTGAGTCGTCACCTCCACAAACTCGTTCAGGTATTGTACCTTTGCAAATTCACCCCCCCCCCAATTTTTTTTGGTGAGATCTGGTTCCCTTTTTATAGGTACTAGGGGAAAGCCTTCACATAACCTCGGAGTTCCTTATTTAGAAGACGAAGGTATCGTCGGCGGTTTCACAAGTGGAGGCTTTGAAGTTCGAAAATTCCAAGAGGAAAAAAGATTTAATCACAACTATGGGAGATGCCAACACCATAAAGGAGCAGGTCAAGGGCCTTTCAGATGAGCTAAAGGTGGAAAAACAATTAGTTGCAAAGAAGAACGAGCAACTTTTGGTGGTGAGGGAAATGCTGAAGACAATTGCTGCAAAGTCTGTGGAGGCTTTCCAAACGACAGAGGAGTACAACACCGTCCTTTTTAGTTAGTACTTTAAAGGCTTCGAGCTCTTGAGGTGGTACCTCGTCAAACACCCAACCAGAGTGAGCTAAGAGAACCTTGATCTCGAGGACGTGGATATAGAGATGGCAGCTAACGAGGCTTCACAGTCTGCTGCTCCTGAGGAAAATGCTCCTGTGGATGCCCCTCTGCCTCCTCTAGACACCTGAACCTGCTTTCTCACATTTTTTTTTTAATGTTTTTTGCTTTAGGTGCCCAGTGTGTTTTGGGCCTTTTTAATTCCATTTTGAGAATAATATCTTTATTTCTAGAACATTTTTTTTTTAGCCCAGAGTTTATAGGTCTTTAATTTAAGTATGGAAACAATGGTGCCCGTTGTTTTTGGGTTTCTTTTAATTATATTCGTAATTGTGCACTTACTTGCCTGCATTTGTGTGATCTTTGTTTACCTCATTCCCTTAGTTATTTCTTCTGGTAACTTGCGCCGGTTCTGATCCATCAATACCTTTTCTTCGTCCAGTGAAACATGATCACTTGGCCGTTCTTTGTGACTTTCCCATACTGAAGGGATTTGGACACTTATTTTTGTTCGTCGGTAACTTACATCCGTCTATGGAGAATCTTGTTACTTATGTGACTTAAACCCTGTTTTAAGGATCTTGCCACTTTAGGCTTTGTCAGTAACTTACATCCATCAGGGCGGAATCTTGTTACTTAGCCCATTTTTTATGACTTACACCCATTTAAGGGATCTTGTCATCCTTTGGCTTCATCACTTACATCCGTCAGCGCAGAATCGTGTGACTTAGCCCATTTTTTGTGACTTACACCCATTTGAGGGATCTTGTCATCCTTTGGCTTCGTCGGTAACTTACATCCGTCAGCGCAGAATCTTATTACTTAGAAAATTTTTGTGACTTTTAAGCTACTGGGTTTGCTTGCATTAGGCCATTGGTTGAATAGTCCTTTTATTACTTTTCAGAAATGAGTTCAATTATCTGTTACATCTTTTGATGGTATTTCTTCAGGTGCTCAATGTTCCATGGTCGTGGTAGTTTCTACCCGTCTAAGGTTTCTAGGTGATAGCTGCCCTGTCTAGAGTAATGGATGACCCAATAGGGTCCCTCCCAGGTTGGGCCGAGTTTCCCGTGGGCTAGGTCTTTGGTTGCCGGGGTGACCTGTTGCAGGACCAAGTCCCCAATGTCCAATCGCCTTAGCTTTACTCTTTTGTTGTAGTGCTCAGCCATCTTTTACTGATACTTCGTCATCTTTTTGGAAGCTTCATCTCTGACCTCGTCCAAATAGTCTAGGTTTACTTTCAATTGGTTGCTGTTGCTCTCCTTATGGAACATCTCTCGTTCGACGCTAGTTATTCCTACTTCAACCGGGATTACTACCTCGGTACCATAAATAAGTCTGAAGGGAGTTTCTCCGGTCGGAGTTCTTGCTGTAGTCCGGTAGGCCCACAACACATTGGGTAATTCCTCAGGCCAGGCCCCCTTAGCATCGTCCAGTCTGGTTTTGATGATCCTGAGGAGTGTTCGGTTGGTCACCTTTGCTTGTCCGTTTGCTTGTGGGTGTCCTGGGGATGAGTATTAGTTCTTGATTCCCAGGCCTGAGCAAAAGTCTCTAAAACCTTGACTGTCGAATTGCCATCCGTTGTCCAATACAATCGTCCGTGGGATCCCGAATCTGCAGATTATGTTCTTCCATATGAAGGTCTGGACTTTTGCTTCGATAATGGTTGACAAAGCCTCTGCTTTAACCCACTTCGTAAAGTAATCAATAGCGACTAGTAAAAATTTTACCTGGCCCTTACCTCGTGGCAATGGACCGACGATGTCAATTCTCCACTGTGCAAATGGCCACGGGAGGCTGTCATCATCAGTGTCTCTGTTGGAAGGCATTGGACATTCCCGAATCTCTAGCACCTATCGCACTTCTTGACGAGTTCCCTCGCATTTACCTGCATAGTAGGCCAGAAATAACTCGTTCAGATAACTTTGCTTACCAAGGCCCTAGGGCCCACGTGGTCTCCACAAACCCCTTCATAGATCTCTTCTAGAATGTACTTGGCTTCTTCTTCGTCGACACACTTTAGATAAGGCATGGAGAAGTCTCTCTTGTACAAGGTATCATTTAGGATCGTAAATTTGGCTGCTCTCTTCCTGACCTTCCTAGCTTCTTCAGCGTCTTGTGGGAGGTGCCCGTCTTGGAGGAAGGATATGATCGGGGTCATCCAGTTATTTGTACTATAGATTACAAATGTAGGAACCTCTTCAATACTGGGGTGTCTTTGGACTTCCATTTTCAAGTCCATGTTCGTTGATCCCTCTTCTGACGATACTAGCTTCGTTATTTCATCTGCCACCATGTTCTCGCTTCTTGGGATTTGCACAAATTCTACTTTGTCAAACTCTCGTGTTAAATGCTTCGTCAGCCTAAGGTATTTTCACATTCTCTCTTCCTTTGCTTCATATTTGTCCCTTATCTGCCCCTATCACCAGCTTAGAATCACTCTAGAGGAGCACTTTTTTGCCCCTAGTGCTTTCCCGACCCTTATCCCCATCAACATTCCTTCATACTCAGCTTCGTTATTAGTGGCTGGAAATTTTAGCTGGACCCCATATTTAAGTATTTCTCCTTCTAGGGTGATGATGACTACCCCTGCTCCTCCCTTCTTTTAGGCGAATGAACCATCAGTCTGTATCGTCTAACGCTCTATGTCATCAAAGGGGTTATCCTCGTCTAGGAAGGTGAACTCGGCAATGAAGTCTGCCAAAGCCTAGGCCTTATTTGCTATCTTAGGGTGGTACTCAATGTCGAACTAGCTAAGCTCAATTGCCCACTAGACCATTCTCCCAGCCGCCTCAGCCCATTCATGGACTTTTTGATGGGTTCACTTGAAAGTATGGTCGTAACTTGCGCGAAGCTACTATTAATGCGAATGCAATCTTTTCAATTCTCGGGTACTTGGCTTCTGCCCCCTAAAAAGCTTGGCTAATACGTAGTACACTAGGAGCTATTTCTTGTCTTCTTCTCGAATCAAGGCTGCGCTTACGGCCGTGGCTGATATTGCGAGATACAAATACAAGTTCTCCCCCTCCTTGGACGGACTTAGGAGGGGAGGATTGCTCAAGTAACGCTTGAGCTCTTAGAATGCTGCCTCACATTCGTCAGTCCAGACAAAGGCTTTCTTTAATGTCTTAAAGAAGGGTAGGCATTTGTCTGTCGCTTTAGAGGCGAACCTATTAAGTGCCGCTATTCTGCCTGTAAGCTTCTGGACTTCCTTAACGGTCTTTGGCGATGTCATGTCGAGTATGGCTCGTACCTTCTCTAGGTTTGTTTCTATCCCCCTTTAGGATTCCATGAATCCCAAAAACTTTCTCGAAGCTACTCCGAAAGCACACTTATTGGGGTTCAACTTCATCTGGTACTACTTGAGCGTGGCGAATGTTTTACCAAGGTCATCCAGGTGAACAAGCTCTTCTTTGCTCTTGACGAGCATATCATCTACATATACCTCCATATTTCTCCCGATCTATTTGCTGAACATTCTATTTACTAACCTCTGGTAGGTTGCCCCTGCGTTCTTCAGTCCGAAGGGCATTACCTCATAGTAATAAAGCCTTTGACTCGTGATGAAAGCAGTTTTCTCCTGGTCTTCTTCAGCCATCTTTATTTGATTGTATCCCGAGAATTCATCCATGAACGTCAGCAGTTTATGCCCTGCTATAGAATCCACAAGCTAGTCTATTCTGGGCAAAGGGAAGCTGTTTTTTGGGCAAGCTTTATTCAAGTCCGTGAAGTCCACGCACATTCTCCATTTCCCGTTTTCTTTCTTCACCAAGACAACTTTGGCGAGCTAGTTTAGGTAATAAACTTCTTGAATAAAACCTGCTAACAACAGCTTGTTAACCTCGTTTATAATTGCTTGATTTCATTTTGGAGCGAAGACCCGGCGTCTTTGCTGGACAGGCCTCTTCTCGAGATCCACATTCAGCCTGTGTTGGATGACTTTGGGGGATATGCCAGGCATGTCCTCGTGACTTTGAGGGATATGCCCAGCATGTCCTCGTGACTCCAAGTGAAGATATCCAGGTTCTCTCTAAGGAGCTGGAGGAGCCTCGTCCTCATCTCAGCGCTAAACATCGTCCCCATTCTAGTCGTCTTGGCTGCATCTCCTTTGACCAGCTCTACTGTCTCTAGGGCTTCCACTTTGTCTTCCTGCTCCTCCTCAATCATCCATGTATGGTTTTCTTTTGCAGCTAGCACAGCTTGATAGCATTCTCTGGCTAGTACTTGATCTCCCTTCACCTCTCCAACACTATTTTCTGTTACAAACTTTACCTCTCAAGCAATAGGTGAACGTCGATGCTCTCCAACGGTTGAGTGTGGGCCTTCCTATGATCACATTATATGACTAAGGGTAGTCAACCACCAGGAAGTCCAATTGACGAGTCAGTTGTCTTGGGTGAGGCCCCACCGTGATCGTTAGTGTCACTATACCTTTAGGATATACCCTGTCTCCACTGAAACTGACGAGGGGGGAACCAAATGGGCGCAGCCGTTCTGGATTTAGCTTCAGTTGCTGAAAAGCAGAGAGGTAGATAATATCTGCAGAGCTGCCATTATCCATGAGGATTCTCCTGGTGTTAAATCCTTCTATTGTGAGCATTATGACCAAGGGGTCGTCATGAGGCTGTTTCACTCCCCTAGCGTCATCCTCCAAGAAAAACATGTCTTGGTCCGTCCGTCTTTGCTTAAACGGAGGTATACAGCGGAGGCTATTCAGCTGCCTCTGATATGCTTTCTTGAGAGATTTGAATGAGCCGCCTGTGGACGGTCCTCCTATGATTGTCTTTATCTCTCCTATCACGCTTGGTGGTCGTTGGAATGTGTGATCCACGTCCTTTGGCGTGGATTCACGCTGGTTTTTACTATACTCTCTGAATCTACTAGATTATCCCGTTTTCACAAACTTTTGCAGTTTCCCTTTCCATATTAGGTCCTCTATCTGCTCCTTCAAGTCTTTGCAATCCTCAATGTAGTGGCCATGATCCTTGTGGAATCGGCAATACTTCTTTTTTTCACGCACGTGGGTGACGAATGTAGTGGTCTTGGCCATTTGAGGTAGTGCTCATCCTTAATCTGTGCCAAAATTTTGTCAACAGGCATAACTAAAGGAGTGAATTTTACCGTTCGAGGAGTTTTTTCGTTCTTTCTTTTACTCCTGCCTTTGGACTGACGATCTTGTCGCTCCCTTTTTCGTCCTATGTGATCGTCCTCCTTTATTCCTTTGTCATTGGTTTTTTCCACGTCCTTTATTGCGACTAGAGCGTCGTCAACGTTCATGTACTTCTGCGCCTTCAGGAGCATTTCTGCCATCATCTTTGGAGGATTCTTTGCAAGTGACACCACGAACTCTCTGGACTTCAATCCAGCTTTAAAGGTGATTAACTATACCTTGTCATCAGCTTTGTCTACTTCCAAAGTCTCGCGGGTGAAGCGCTTCACGTAAGACCTCGGGGTCTCTTTTTCTCCTTGCTTGATGGTGAGCAAATGGTCTGCTGGCCTCTTCAGGGGCTGCCCCCCTACGAAGTGGCATAGGAAGAACTGCTCAATTGGTCGAAGTTGTCAATAGAAGAGGCAGGTAGTTTCATGAACCATTCCCTCGCAACCCCTTTGAGAGTAGTAGGGAAAGAGCGGCACATTATCTCGTGAGGGGGTTGTTAAAGACCCAGCGTTGTCTTGAAATTGTTGAGATGGTCCAAGGGATCCTTAAGCCCGTTGAACTGTTCGAGTTGAGGTAGGCGGAACTTCGATGGTACTGGGCACTTAAGAACTGCTGTTGTGAAAGGAGAATCTGTGGTCCTGACCATTCTATCCATACTTCGATCTGTTTTTTCTTTGATAGCGTTCCTTAACACATCCATTTCCTTTCTCATTTCCCGAGGAAGTTCTGAGCTAGGTTTATCTAGAATGGTGGACCTTTGATAACTTCACCTCTAGTTATCCCCCTTGTCTTCTTGATTATCTCTAGATCGGTTGGTCTCCTGCTGGAGTCGTTGCCTCATCTCCTGGTTTTCTGGTAAGTTCTTCCACGCTAGTTGTGAGTGCTTGGATTTGCAGGGCCAATGTCGCAGGGTCTAAACAAGACTCCATCTAGATTGTTGAGAATGGTTGGAACTGTATTCTCGAACCTTAGTACAAAAATATCGTTTCCCACAGACGGCACCAAGCTGATGAAGTCTAATTCGTCAGCTGTGTACATTCGTTCATATGATGTCGAGACCTCGTCAATGTTCCTGCAAAATGAGAGAAACTTCTCTGAGGTGGATGTTAGGATATGTGCCCTTAAATCATATTGTATGATACTATGTATGATTTAATGTTATGATTAAAAAAGTTGTTTTATTTTTATCTAAAATAATGGTAACATGAATATTTGACATTATCATATAATCCATGAGATACATAGTATGTGATTTATGTGATTTAATCGCAAAAGATATAAGTCACAAATTCTTTATAAACTCAGAATTTATAGTTCATAGTCGGTGATGAAATTGGGCATTTTATCTGCGAAGACTATAACGTATCAACTAAGATGATTTGTCTTGATCAT
The DNA here is from genome assembly GCF_040712315.1 of Castanea sativa. NCBI lineage: Eukaryota > Viridiplantae > Streptophyta > Magnoliopsida > Fagales > Fagaceae > Castanea > Castanea sativa. The sequence goes on from NC_134016.1 coordinate 20,072,420, forward strand.
GGAAGTAGGGACTTCTAGTTGATATGTTGATATGTTTTAAGAGTTAAGACATATTGAATTGAACCGTGTGAGATTTATTATTCTCCTAATGACTGTCAAATGAATAATAAATCTCACGACTTCTATTTGCATGAACTCTTAAACCTAAAAGAATAATGGATCTGATCATGAGGTGTAGGTTGCTTTGATATATCAGGAGTGAGATCTAAAGTAACAGTCAAAACCTCAGTATGTTGAGCAGCCACATTTGGTGTTGATGGAACATATATTCTCAAGATGGAATTCATAATCTTTTAACGAAAATATAAAATATTTCCTTGAGATAAGTTTAATGGGTTTGGTTATTCAGAGTGTTAGGCCTAACCACTTTAGTAAGGAGTTACTAAAGTATATATTTATGAAATTGGATTTCATAAATATATGATGAATAACCTTAAAGGATTAAATCGGGTACTCAAGGATTAAGATATAGTAATTTTCAAAGTGGCAGTCTATTTCATGACTTTGTATTGCTACAAATATTTTATGAAGGGGTTGCATGTATAATAAAGTTTTGGGATATAATTTATTAATAAGGCCTAGAGTGCAATTATATTTATATAGTGGTATTAAATATAATTAATGGTAACTTTGGACTTGTCAAAAGTTGACGGAAAAGCCCAAAGCCCATTGGAGCTAGTGTCTTATTGGTCCATTTTAGTCCCACTCCAAACCATACACAAAAGCTCAATTGGAAAGGTCCAATAGGCCAGCCCAATTGATAATCTGTTAGTTGTAAAGGGAGGACATACATAATTTTTTATAAGAAGAGAAAATAAGGAAGAGAGACATCATTGTGAAATGGTGTGCATGTGAGAATGAGACACTCTATCATTCTCCCTTGAAAACTGACTGAGAGACCACACATCTTGGGCGTAAAGTGGAATTGAAGTGAAGATTAAAAGTGTTTCCGAGTACTTCTAATTTTTTTTTTGAATTTCACCATACCAAGGTACGCTATCTTGTTCTTAAATTCTAAAATTTACATGGTGCATGTTGTCAGTTATGAATAAAATAGATCCATGTTTGTTACTTCCGCTGTGTGTTTTGTATGAAATACAAAACCAAATTTTCCAACAATGGACACTGGTGTGGTGCCAGTCACAACATCTCCAATGCTTAAGTTAGTGATTAGAAATCCTTTTGGAATAAAATGAGAAGTGTAAAAGTATGTCTTTGAGGTTGGAGTTGTGTACCTTCTGTGCTTCTAATGATCGTGTATATATATATAGTCTTTGGGGGTTTCTAGCCGTTGGGACCTTGATTGTGGTTTTAATGCTCTTCTCGTAACACCCCAGTCTCATGATTATGGAATTTAATGAGATTCCAACGGTTTGCCATTTGATCGGTAATTGCCTGAGGTATTAAGTGTTCTTTATTATTGATTTATTTGTGCTTGTCCATGCTTTGTTGAGGTGGACGAGTGTGATGTCATCTACAGAATGTGAGTTCGTCAGTCCCATCAGTTTGTATCTCATACAAAACATACGCAGCGAAAAATTAACGAATCTACTTCATTCGCGATTGATAACATACACTATGTAATTTCAAAATTTAAGAACAAGAAAACGTACCTTGAAGCAGTGAATTTCAAAACAAAGATTAGAAGAACTTGGAAACACTTTTAATCTTCACTCCAATTCTACTAACATCCAAGAAGTGTGGTCTCTCAATCAATTTCCAATGGAGTATTAGAGAGTGGCTTTCTCTCACACATACACACCATTTCATAATAGTGTCACACTCGCTCTAAAATTATGTATGTGTCTCCCTTTGTATCTAACTAATTATCTAATTAGGCTGGCTTTTTGGGCCTTTCCAATTGGGCTTAAGTGTGTGGCTTGGAGTGGGGCCAAAGGGGACCAATAAGACACTAGCTCCAATGGGTCTTAGGCTTTTTTGTTAACTCTTGATAAGTCCAAAGTTACCATTAATTAGATTTAATACCACACTAAATAAATATAGTTGCACTTTAGGCTTTATTTATAAATTATATCCCAAAACTTTATTGTACATGTAACCCCTTCATAAAATATTCGTAGAAATACAAAGTCATGAAGGTAGACTGCTACTTTGAAGATTACTACATCTTAATTCCTTGAGTACCTAGATTAATCTTTTAAGTTATTCATCATACATTTATAAAATCCAATTCCATAAATATATACTTTAGTAACTCCTTACTAAAGTGGTTAGGTCTAACTCTCTGAATAACCAAATCTATTAAACTTTATCTTAAAAGAATATTTTATATCTCCGTTAAGAGACTATGAATTCCATCTTGAGAATATATGTTCCATCAACACTAAATGTGGTCGCCCAACATACTGAGGTTTTGATCGTTACTTTAGATCTCACTCTTGATATATCAAAGCAACCTACACTTCCTGATCAAGTCCATTATTTTCTTGAGATTAAGAGTTCATGTAAATAGAAGTCGTGAGATTTATTATTCATTTGACAGTCATTAGAAGAATAATAAATCTCACAACAGTCCAGTTCCATATGTTTTAACTCTTAAAACATATCAACATACCAATTAGAAATCTCTATTTACATGATTAAGACAAAACATCTTAGTTTATATGTCATAGTCTTCGCAGATAAAATGCCCAATTTCATCACCGACTACGAATTAAAATTCTAAGTTTACAAAGAACTTGTTATTTATATCTTTTGTGACTTTTCACATAAATCATATACTATGCATCTCATAGACTATATGATAATGACCCAATATTCATGTTACCATTATTTTTAGATAATAATAAAATAACTTTATTAATTACAAAATTAATGTCATACATAGCATCATACAATAGGATTTAAGAGCACACATCCTAACATTTTGTCCTATTTTATATTAGAATTAGCTAAGTGTTAAACAAAATCTTGGTTAACTCTTATTAAAAATTAGCTAAGTGTTAAACAGAATCTCGGTTATGTTCAACCCCTCGGGTCACATACCTTGGATAATTTAACTCTTATTGAATTAGCTAAGTGTTAAACAGAACCTCGATTATGTTCCATTCCTCAAGTTGCTAGCCTAGGGTAAACTATCCTTAGGAAAATCTATTAGATTCTAATCAGGATTTTGGTGACTTAACAATCTTTGGATCATACTTTTCAATCAAAGGAGTGTTAAAAAGAAAGTGAAGTTAATATATATAAAAATTATATATATGCAATAGGTTGCGAAGCAAAAAGTAACTGTGTAAGTAAAACAAGATTGTCATAAAAAAAAAATTTGGATCCATTCATTCAAGCTTGGAGATCTTTTTATAAAAGGGTCAGAAGTAGAAGAAAAAGAAAGAGCAACTACTAGATCTAACCTGTTACAAAATTTGCCTAAGTCCTTAACTAATAGAACTATTCAGCAGCCTTCTTCTCTCTCTTTATCTTTACCCTAGGGCTGCACACCTTCCTCGACCTCCTAAGCTTCCAACTCCACTACTTGTATTAGGCCTTGCTTCTCTTTCTCAGCAGATGGCTCGGTAGATGAAGCAACTAAAGGTTGCAGTGCCGAGGAAGCAGGAGTAGAACTAGGCACTAGGGGAGTAGGGATGGGAGCAATGCGAAGGGTAGGGGGATAATAAACACTAGAGGGCCCTTTAAGGTCCTAGCTAGCATCTACTCCCGTTGCATTTAGATCCTCCCCTTATACTTCGAGGCAGAAGGCCCGAGCAATATCCCGAAGCTGGGCAGTCAGATTTTGGGCTGTCTTGTTCATTCTAGCATCGTATGTGGCTTGCTCAGCCTTCCCTTTCTTGGCATCCTTACCTTCTAGCTCCTTTATCTAAAGCTTGATTTGATCTTTTGCCGAGGTTAGCTACGCTTTGGTTTTCTTCAGTAAAACTTGTAACTCCACGGCCTACCTCTCTACCCCTCCCAAGGTAGCCTCAGCACTCTTGCGCCCCCTTTTAGCCTCGGCCAGGTGGAAGACAGAATCCTTATACTTCTTCTCTACCTTATCCAAGACCTTCTCTAAGATCGCCAACTTATTTTTCACCTCTCGGGACTTAGAAGAGCATAGTTAACCCATTCCTCGACCACAAAAGGATGCCTACATAGCCTATAAAAAAAATGTGCGCGTTAAGGTCTTAGCACTAGGGATATGAATAAATCAAGGTCCCTCTTTAGCGAGAGAAGCACCTCGCATTTCCTCATGTTCTTCAGATCCTACATGTCTTAGGGAAGGAGCAAAGCTTTCTCAAAAATTTAAAAACTAGCCTAAATCTGCCCTTCCGGGCATCCCTCAAAGTTTCCTTTGATGTGAGGGGGTCCCCTGTGCTAAGCACAAAGGCAAGGTTCGAGATGGTGGCCTTGACATGTTGCTCCCCTTCAGCGCTTTTGCCAGCCCCTTCAGATGGGTCATTCTTTTACTAAGCCCTCGTAAGTCTAGGCTTCTTAGAAGGCAGTTGTTGGGAGGTCGGGGGTATTTCCCCTCCTCTAAACTCTCCTTTCCAGACTATTTTCCTCATTTCCTCTTCTTTTCAGTTGCTTCCAAGGCAAAGGGATGAGGTGGGATAGAAATAGGTGGCCGATGGACGATTGGCACTGCGAGGCATTTCCCCTAGCATGGGCAGTAAGTAGTGCCAGGAGGTCGGGCGTCTTCTCTTCGACCACCATTCCTTAAGGATATCAATAGCCTCTTGGCTAGTGCTGACTTAAGTAATAACGCGAGGACAACGATTGGGCTCGGGAGGCTCCTCAAAGTTAGCTCGGTAGAATACTTCAAACTCTCTCTCTCTGTGTCAGCTTGGGTGGGTTCAGAGACTGGTTCTTCCCGCTCCTTGTCGGAAGGGATTGTCTTCTCATGGGAGTAAAGGAGCTTAGCCATAAGCTGAGCAAGTAGCCTAATGTCTTAAGTGCTTAGTGGAGGAGGTTCGGTAAAAAATTTGAGGACAGTTACGTCAATTAGTGCAAACCTCATATCTTTGGCTTTGATTACATGCTTAGGGGATTGGAAGCATTTAGAAATGGGCTTGAACCTGAGGATCACGTGAACTACCTGAAGCTGCCCGTCTAGGTGGAGAAAGATCTCGGATTGCAAAATCCTATTCAGCTCCGCGAAACTAACCAAGTTGCGATTTGGAGCTATGTGGAACTTGTCTGTAAAAGAAACTAGTTCGATAAGAATTGAAAATAAAAGAAGCTAAAGGAAGAAGGTACTCTAGTTATTCTAAGTCCTCGAGTACCCCACCTAGTTCCCCATCTTGGGTAGGGTAGTGCAAACCATCATGTCATTGACCCAAGATGATGAGGAAGTCTTTGTCCATATCCTTATTGGACTCGGGAATACAAGAAATCAATCTAACAGAGGGAACTCTACACTTAAAATAGTAACCCGTATCCTTCCCCCTTTGGAAATTGTAAACACAGTTCACGTCGTGCCAAGTGAGGTTGGTCCCCATTTTTCAGTTTATCATATCCACACTACTAATGGCCCTAAAAAGGTTGGGAGAGCATTGGGTAGGGGAGAGCCTAAAATTAATAAGGAAATCCCTTGTTACTTTATCCAGAGGAATCTCCATTCCGCCTTCAATAAAGACAATCATGGGGATAACTAATGCCCCATGGGGGTTTACCTATAAGTCACTCTCCTAACTCACAATGTTGTAGTTCTATGTTTTCGGGGATCCTATACTTAGCCTTAAAGGTGGCCATAACCTCCGAAGTATCAACTAACTTAGCAAACCTACCCATGTAATCCTATTAGGTAAAAATAAAAAAGGGAAGAAAGAAAAAAAGAATTCCTTTTATAATGATGGGTAAAGGGCCAAAGGCACTTATGAACTCTAATGGAAGATCTCATCGGACTGCTACTTCAAAGGAAAATTACAAAATTATGTAAATGGGAAAAATTACTCCTACTTCCCCTATGTATAGGGATAGGAAATGGATGATAAATTTCCTGCTCATTAATCCTAAGAAATCTGGGCTGATGGATCACCATTGCACTGTAGACCGTGGGGGGACAAATAGTTGCCTGATGCAGTACTTGTAGCGATGTGGATACCGAAGCGTTAGGAGCGTTCACAAGACAGATGAAACAACGTCCCCATGTGGGAATGCGATTAGCACGTGACAACCCTCCCACCTTCTACTAAAACCTCGCTCTTAGAGTATCTCTCGAGAGCAAGGTTTTAAGGGGCTATTATGGTGGAGTCGAGGACCGAAGAGCCCAATTCGAGGACAAATTTGTCCAATCCAAGCGAAGAAAGATAGGCCAACTCAAAGGACTGTGCCTACCCAAAGAAAGCAAGAGAGCCAAAGGATGACTGACACCTTTTTGAAGCCCAAGGTCAAGGGAAAAGATAGTAATGGGAGGAAACGAGACTTGTGAGGGTGGTAAGAGAAAGCTTCTTGAAGAAGAAACTTCCCACCTCTGCATACAATACTTTGCACCACCTAACCAGCTACATTAATGAGGAAATGACTCTTGAACAGTAACATCACAACTAACAATTCTCTCTACCACCTCTAGAAGGGTCCTAATGGGACAAGTATCCTAAGGGATCACCTGAAACGTACAAGTGGAGGGCTAGAATGCTAGGAAAAGGACTATAAAAGGAAGGGAACCTCCAAGAAAAAGGGGATGAATAATCTCCAAGAAAAAAGAAACAAGTGAGAGAATTGTGGATTACCTTGTAAAGAACAGGAGCTTAACTTATTTATAAAAGATTGAGCCTCGGACCCACCCGAGGAGGGTATTATCCTCAATTATTGTTCTAAGTGCACTTATCTGTTACTTTAGATTCAGCAACCTTAGATTTAGACTTACTTTTACATTGCACTTGAGTTAAAGACCCACTCTCTTAAAAATTTATTGTTTCTTGATTTGAAGGACAATGTACCACTATTCTAGGTGGACTCTAGCCTTTATTTTTAGTGTCCTTACACTTACCATGTGTATTTAGTTCATCCAATAAAATGATGTCACGCCATTTTTTTTATGTCATTTCATTTTTAATTATTTAATTATTCATTTTTTTTAGGTTGCAAAAATAATATTGTATTAGTTTATTGGATAAACTAAATACACGTGACAAATTTATGGGGCACTTAGTGCTGGTTTGGATCCAGCTTATTATGGGCTGCGTCTGCGTTTTGTTTTTTTGTTTTTTTTTTTTCTTCTGCTGTGGGGGACAAGCGCGCAGTGCGCGCACTGTGCGCGTACTGTGCGCGCACTATGCGCACTGTGCGCGTACTGTGCGCGCACTGTTCATGTACGTTTTTGACAATTTTTTATCAAACATGGGTCCCGCAATACTATTTACACATTTAAAAATTATTTTGCTACAGTGTTTTCAGTTTTCAGCAATAAGTTCTATCCAAACGGACCCTTAGTATTCGTTTGGATTGCGCTTTTTCTCCTATGCGTCTGCGTTTGGCCAAAATATGGTGGGTCTCGTGCACTGTTCACGGGACCCGCAATTACCTTTTTCACCAAAAATAACTTTAAAAATAGATTCCACAGTACTATTTACACATTTAAAAATTATTTTACTACAGAGTTTTCAGTTTTTAGTAATAAGCGATATCTAAATACACTTTTAATATAGAATATTGATAAGAGAGATTGTTAATGCAAATAAAATAAAACTTCAGGTGAAGTTCAAATTCTAAACATTAAGAGTCCGTTTGGATAGAACTTATTGCTGAAAACTGAAAACACTGTAGCAAAATAATTTTTAAAGGGGTAAAAAATACTATTCATTCTAGAAGTTACTGTTCATTGGCCTAAAATCATTGTTCATAGCCAATAAACAATAACAAACACGCGTTGAAAAAAAAAAATAATAAAACGTGGACGCAGCTAGAAGAAGCTGGATCCAAACGGTCTCTTAAGTATAAAATCTAAATGTTCACACTTTAAGGTGTAATTTATCTTTAAAAAAAAAAAATATTGGAAACTTACTGAGAAAGTTTGGAAAAGCAAATATCAGGGAAAAAAAAAAACCAAATTGAATAAAAATTTGGGGCCCGAGACTTGAGGACTAAGTAGCAGTCTATAAAAATAAAACAAAATCCATTAGTCTTCGTCTCGTCAAAAGCCTCACTCTGCACGCATTTCGCATCACCCACACACACACTCTCTCTGTGTTTGTTTTTTTCTCTCTCTCCTGCGCTTTCATTTCAAACCCTCCGCGCGTGACTCTCAATCTCCGGCGAGTTTCTCGTAGAACCTCGCTATTCCCGGCATTCCGATCATCCTCCACCGACGATCGGTTGCGATCCACAGGTATTGCTTCCCATACTCTCTTCTCTCTCTCTCTCTCTCTCTCTCTCTAACAGTCTCACACACACTAAAACCTATTTTCCGTACACTACGTTCAGGTTTCTTGCATTTTGCTCTTGATGCATTACTATTTCTTTAGCTTGAACTGATTTTCTGATTCTCGCTTCAAATAATCGTACTGAATATACATTTTGTGTGTATGTATATGCGCTTTGTGTGTATGCATGTGCATGTAGCACCAACATGTTTGCTTGTTGATTGTAGTGTATGTGCAATGGACGATCGGTATCGTTTTCGCGAAACCTAGGGTTTCTTCTTAAGCTAAAACTTGTGCTTTCTCCCTCTAAAATTTGAACTCTCTCGTTCTCTAGAAGTTAAAAATCTTTACTTTTTAGTTTTATACAGTTGGATCTGTGTGCAATGGATGTATTGATGGTATTTCGAGTTCATTTTTGGTAAAAATTGGTGTTCGTCCAAGCCATTTATGGGTATTCAAAATTTTCCCCCTTTGTTTTTGGTAAGATATGAGTTTGTTTTGTGTATATGTCCCTTAATGCTCTGTTTGGATTCTGAGAAAGCATAAGGAAAAAAAAAGGAGTTAATAAATACTGCATTTTCATGTGTGGTTCGCTCTTAAAATGATCTGTAAAATTCAACTTGGTGGGGCATTATATTCAGTGTCAATTGATACTCTTTTGTGTGGTTTTTGCTGCAATATTACTATTATTATTATTATTATTTTAATTTAATTTTCCTTTTGTTGTTTTCTTAAGGAAAAGTCTGATTTTTATTGAACAAGAAAAAAATTCGAAACTTCTTTGTTTAAATATTTGTTGAAAATAATATTCTGGGGTAAAATTATGAATAAAGTGCAAATTTCTTAGTAAAGTTGATTTATTTTTATAATTGCAGCCAAAAGATGAGTTCAGGTAAAAACACAGAGCAGTTGAGTCATGGAGTGGCAGACATGAATCTGAATTCAGGGCAAGATGATGATGGTGAATGGGAGGTTTATGCAAGGAAGCCTAAGAACAGAGCTGGAAGCAGTACTGCAAAACGAGCTATTCAGAATAATAATAATAATAATAATAATAATGCTACTGCTACTACTAATTCTAGAGGGTGGGGAAATCCGAATCCAAATACGGTTCAAAAACAAGGCACCTGGGGTAATGGTGGAGGAGCTGGAAGGGGGTCAGGAAATACCTGGCCATCACAAGCGGGTGATTCTAGGCGACCTGCTGGAAGGGGATATGTTGCGAGGCCCCAATCTTCCTCCACAAGGTGTTTCGATAACAACTACAAGCCCCCCCAACAACCTGTAATTGGGCCTCCATTGCAGAGTGGATGGAACTGGCATTCTGTAGCTGGTTCCGCGCAATCCAAGGGTTCTGAGGATGGCCAGCAAAAGGATGAATACAGTGATGGGGAGAAGGATGATGAGGACCTCTCTGATGAAATTGATGATAGTGATGATGATTTACTTAGTGATGAATTTGATTCTGATGCGAGTGAAAAGAGTCATAACACTCGGAAGAAGAGCAGTTGGTTCAAGAAGTTTTTTAGCATTCTGGATGACTTGTCCATTGAGGACATAAACGACCCAGCAAGGCAGTGGCACTGTCCTGCCTGTCAAGGTGGTCCTGGTGCTATTGACTGGTATCGAGGCTTGCAGCCCCTGATGACACACGCCAAAACAAAAGGGTCGAAAAGAGTGAAAATGCATAGGGAGTTGGCTGAAATATTGGAAGAAGAGTTGCGCCTTAGGGGAACTTCAGTCGTTCCAGCTGGAGAGGCTTTTGGTAGATGGAAAGGTCTGAAAGATGACGAGAGAGATCATGAAATAGTCTGGCCTCCCATGGTTGTAATCATGAATACAAAGCTTGAACAAGACGAGAAAGACAAGGTACAATCATATTATCTTGTCTGCATTTGCAAATTAATATCCAAGATATTGTCATCACATATGCATTTTCAACCCACTATCTTTTGTCCAATATGTTTGGAGGTAAACTTGTTCCTTTTTATTGAGATTGTTTGATATGATTTATGCTTTAATTTTACTTGTCAAATGTGGCAGTGGGTAGGCATGGGAAACCAGGAGCTGCTTGACTATTTTAGCTCATATGATGCTGTGAAGGCGCGACACGCATATGGACCACAGGGGCACCGTGGGATGAGTCTCCTGATTTTTGAGGCATCTGCAAGGGGCTATTTAGAGGCTGAGCGCCTACACAAGCATTTTGCTGGGCAAGGAACTGACAGGAATGCTTGGGAGCGTAACCGTGTCAGGTTTTCAGCAGGTGGCAATCGCCAGCTTTACGGCTACATGGCCGTGAAAGAAGATTTGGATATATTCAATGAGCATACCAAAGGTTCTCTCTCTCTCTCTCTCTCTCATCAGTCAAATACCTTGAAGACTTGTGATAAACCTAAAATGCATAATGTTTTTTCTTTTTACTATTTTTCTTCTTTGTGAATAATAACTATGCTGATGTGGTGTGTAGTTGCCTCTGACATGCTTTAAGAATTATGATTGATTAGAGAAATCAAAGCTCAAGTATGAAATGAGGTCGTATCAGGAGATGGTTGTGAAGCAAATCAGGCAGATGAGTGAGGACAATCAGCAACTTGTCTATTTGAAGAACAAAGTTGTGAAGGAACGAAGGCATTCAAAAACTGTTGAAGAATCTCTTGAAATTGTGAGTGAGAAGCTGCGCAAAACACAGGAGGAAATTCGTATTGTGAGACAAAGAACCAACAAGCAGCATGAAGAGAACAAGGAAGAGGTAATACTCCCAATTGCAGGAAAATTTTACGGTTTAAGATGGAAACTAGTATATTTTGCTACAGTTGTTAGATCCTGCCTTCTTGTGCTGTATGGTATGGACCATGAAAAAAGCACTTGGTATCATAGTTTGTTCTTGAAATGACATCTAAAGTAGAGGTCACAAACTTTGTAAATATGTTCTGTTTTTGACTTGTTGGTATCGCTTATTTTTTATGACTCTGTAGGTATATTATTTCTAACATAGGGATAGGTCAATCAGCTAGAAATCATTAACTAGGTGCATAACTTATCAATTATGTTCTTCTAGATAGGATGACTCTAGGTATATTATTTTATGATATCCTTTGAGCAAAGAAAATGCTGGTTGACTGTATTTACATTAACTACGGTAGACTTTTTTGTTTTGCTCTATTCAGAAACGCTATATCCTGGTTCTTTTTTTTTTTAATCAATTAATTAATTTATTTCCAAGTTAGATGGAAAGCTTGCTAGCCTTTTTCTGGTCTGTGTTTTTCTTGACCGTTTGATATCTCTCCATGTTTTGAACATTAATTCAATTTGGCTCGGTGTTTTAATATTTTTATTTTTATATGAAGATGGACCAGCAACAACAGTTTTACGAGGATCAGCTCAAAATAATTCGCGAATCAAGGGATGAAAAGGAAGAAAATTTTGAGAGGATGCAGCAGGAGGAACGCGAGAAGGTGAAGCAGTTAAATGCAAATTCATCAGATGCAAAGCGCAGGTAAGAGCAACTGCACCTGTCCGTGTAAATTATTCTGTCCATTTTAGCATAAGAACCTACTTTTTTTTTTTTTAGCAATCACTTTTTCAAAACAATCACATAAGTTTATTTATTTACAAGATATTTCAATAAAATTTTCTTTCTTCATCAATTTTTTATTATTTTACCTAATGGTCATACTTTTTTAATTTAAACTTAAGTTTTAAGTAAACTACCAACACCACTGGCTTGGCTAGTGGAGCCGCTTGTGGTGGAGGTCTGATGTTTGAACCGCCGAAATAGTGGCTCCTACAAACGCCGCCGGATTGGTCTTGCCGCCCACCGTACCGCCGAATAGTGACCCACTGGTGGGTGGATTGTTAACACTATCAAGTGTGAGATAAGCACAGCAGCCGAGAAGGTCAAACAAAGCAGCCAAGAAGGCACAAATCTATTAACCAAGTAATAAAAACATCATTACTTTGAAAGTCCATATAAAAAATGTCGGTTTTTTTCAATTTTGCATTAAGAAATTAAACTACAGCCACCAACTCATGGATCTGAATTAAAATTCTTGATGTTTCAACAAAACAAGAGCCACAATTAATGGATAAGAGAGCAATGAAGAAACCACTTGAAGGTGATAACATAGAATACAAGATACAAATCCTAACAACTCTAGGATTGTGATAAGATAGGATAGAGTTGTTACCACTTCAAATACCTTTGTATTTCACAGTACTCTTGTATTTCAAACACTCTTGTATTTTAAATTTTGTACCTATACAAATTCTATTATTAAAAAAAGGCCTTGAACGAATTCTATTACAAATTCTATTGTAAATAAAAAGCCTTGAATTGTATCTGTACAAATCCAAAACGTGCAGCACAAAGACATCAACCAAGGCATTAAAAAACAGAGTCATAACAAACCACAACTACAAGACAGAGACAGAGACAGAGACATCAACAACAAGACAGAGTCATAACACACTACAAACAGAATCCCAATGAGTCCCAAAATGAACACTTTCATTCCCTCACTTGAGTTATAGGTTCACGTTTATTGAGTTTCTGGAACTCAAAATTTTAGAGTAGAACAATCTTTTAATTTACATCATTTTTAAGGCTTGAACTAACAGTAAACCCTAAAAAATTAGTTTAGAGAAACTTCCAAGAATCTTACTCAGCCAAAGAAAACAAAACCCTAAAATCTCAATGAGAAAAACCCATACCATTTTGGAGAAATTTGCCCCAAAATCTGTCAATAGAGATAACTCCAAGCTGATCCACCCTCCGCACTGGGCTACAAAACCCCCCAAACCGATCGCATTCTTTCCTGTGGTGATGAGTATGAGCAAAAGCAAGAGCTGAGAGAAGCGGACGAAGAGAGAATATGAGAGGAAGAGGACATGAATGAAACAGGGAGAGAGCACTGAGAGGTGTTGGTGTTGCTCAGGTTAGAGGAGAGAAAAAGAGTGAAATATGTTTTTATAATATATAAAGATAATATTAAAATAACGAATAGAAAAGCTACAGTAATTGTGCATATATGCACAGTTACTGTAGCACTTTGTATTTATGCACAATTTTGCAAGTGCTGATGTGGATGTTCTTTTGGTTAAAATGTGTAAAATTAACCACTTTTTGTATTTTTGCACTTTGCAACCTCTGATGCGGTTGCTATAATGTGCAGGTTTTTATACTATTAAAATCTAAGATAGTGCTTTTATTATCGCTTCTTTTTAAATGTTTGTTACTCATTACATGTTTGTGTTTTCTGTTATTTTAACACAGGGCGGAAGAAATTGAAAAATTCATCGAGTGTCAAGACAAAGAGATGGAAGTTTTTGTGTCTCAGAGAGACAATCTAGTTAAGATTCATGAAGAGAAAATAGCTGCAATGAAGAAGAGGCACTGGGAGGAAGAAGTAGAGGTGGAAAAAGAGTTCGATGCTGAACTAGCCCAGCTTATGTCCCAGTACTCCCCACATCCCCATACCAACACTGGCAATGGTATCTGACATGATACTATTTTGAGAACTACTCACATTTTGCGTAATATTTTTAGAATTTTGTGATAGTATTACGACTATTAACTTTTGCCTTGGACGAATGATACTATCAAAGTATATATACTAGAAGATAGGAACAGGCAAAAGAAAGTAGCTTATGGTAGTTACTATAGACGTGTCTGATGGTCAATTGCACCAGTTGTTTTGGTACTGATGATGGTTCGAAGGTTATGAAGTTTGATCTTTTCTATATTATAGTATGAGCAATGAGTTGGAATGTAAAAGACCTTAACCTTTTTTTTTTAAACTTGCTTTGTTTTATTTTGTTTTTCATAACTATGGTACGATTTGCAGTGGACTAAGCATGAATCTTTGTTAACCTGCGCAAATTCTGTCATTTGTTTAATATAAGTATACACAATACATCAATGGCCATGATCGATGGCCACCTTTTGTACCTCCATTGCTCCAGCGGAAAGAGCAGTTTCAGTTCTGTAAAATTATTACTTATTTAAAATTTTAATAAATAAGAAAGTTGTTTATTTGGTTTGAGTTTGGTGATGTGAATTTATGGAGAGAGGGCAAGTGAGGACTTTTGTGTCTTCTGGGAGAGAGGGATTGTGAGAATTTGGGAGGGTAAATAGAATGAGTAGTCTTTTCTTGACTCTTGACTCTTGAGATTATTGGGGCCGGTCTTTATCGTGTGGGTGTTGGGGCTCTAAACTGTGGACTACTTGAACAGGAGTGGTTTTTTTTTTTTTTTTTATCTGGGGTTTCAAAATTTTCATGTGGGATGGTAGATAAGTGCGAGTCAAGAAGGCCCCATAATTCCTTCTGGGGAATAGGATGGATTTTTGGAGACTACATTGTTGGGCGGGAACGTGAAGTAACTTTGCAATAATTTTTGTTACAAAAAAGATATGTTAATTTGATTTTGCCTTGATTCTGTGTGTTTGTGGAGGAATTATGTTTATGAATTGAGGATTTTCTATTCAGGACAATTTGGTTGATTTGGGGCTGAGGATTGAGGGAGTATTATTTTTGCAGTTTTATTGTTTGTGAATAAATTCATGTAGTATTCTGTTCAATTTTTATTTAGGCATTTGTTGAATTGTGGATTTTATCATGTGTTGTGACCGGTGAAGGCTATGGCTGACTGGCTGTGTGAGTGTTAGGCGAAAATATATTTTTGATCTTTACATTTAGGGTCTAATATCATTTTGATTCCTAAATTGATTTTGCGCCTACTTCAGTATCTGAAAATAGAAAAAATCATTTTCATTTTGTTCTGTGTCATCAATCCACTAACAGAAAATGCATATATGACAAACAGAACGCCATGTTTGTACAGTAAAATGTTGACATGGCTAATAAAATATTTTATTTGGCATTTTTTATTTTATTTTTAAAAGCCATATTAGAAAATTTAAATAAAAAATAAATTAAATTTAAAGAAAAAACTAAAATCTAATTTAATTTAAAATCATTTCTTAAAAAAATGATAATCATTATCTATTTAATTCTTTTTCTTATTCTTCAACCTCATCAACTTAAAAAAAAAAAAAAAAAAATTCTTACACTCTAATCTCAAAATCCCTCTCTCTTCACTGTAACACCAAGAGCTCACAAGGTCGGCCCTCTCAAATGACCAAAATACCATGTAATCTATAAAATGACCAAAGTTCCCCAAAACATCTAAAATGAGCAAAAATACCTTGATTTTTCTAAAATGACAGAAAATATCCTAAAACCAGAAAAATGACCAAAAAAAAAAATTCTCGAAACTTCTAAAATGACCAAAATACTTTCGAAACCACTAAAATGATGAAAATACCTCGAGAAACCTCTAAAATGATGAAAAATACTATGAAACCACTAAAATGACCAAAATACCTTCGAAACCTAAAAAATGACCAAAATACTTCTAAAACCTCTAAAATGGCGAAATTAATCCTAAAACCATAATATAAAAATACCCCTGAAATCACCAAAATGACCAAAAATTACCCTCCCCCCCCCCCCCCAACACTCGAAACCATTAAAAGGAACAAAATGCCCCAGAAATTTGGAACCAACAATACATCGACTTGAATGATCAAATTATCCCGAAACCTCTCAAATGACCAAAAGTACCTCAAAACCAGTAAAAATGACCAAAAATACCCAAAACTTGTAAAAGGATTAAAATAATACCCCCACAATCACAAAATGACCAAAATGCCGTTAATTACTCTAGACTGAGCAAAAAGACTTTAAAACCTCTAAAATGACAAAAAAATACCACGAAATCGCTAAAATGATCAAGAATACCCTAAAACCCGTAAAATGATTAAAATACCCCCAAAATTGCAAAAATGACCAAAATGACATCATATCCTCTAAAATGAGCACAAAAACCTGAAACCTCTAAAATGAACAAAATATCCTGAAACCTTTAAACTTTGAAAATTATAAATGGGATTAAAATACTTGAAACCTTCAAAATAACCAAAAATTTTGGGTTATATTGTGTCATTAAGTGGTTCTAGAGGTATTGTGGTCATTTTTGAGGTTTTAGGATTTTTTGGACCATTTTAGTGGGTATTTTGGTCATTTTACAGATTTCAAGGAAATATTGGTCATTTTAGAGGTTTGGGTACTTTTTTGGGTCATTTTATAGGTTTTTAGTTATTTTGGTCAGTTTAGAAGTTTCGTGGGCATTTTTTATCATTTGAGGTTTCAGGAGTATTTTGTTCACTTTTTAGATTTTAGGGGTATTTTGGTCGGTTTCAAGTTTATTTGGTCATTCTAGACGATTTTAGGGCAATTTGGTCATTTTAGCGATGTTGAGGTTTATTTTTTAATCATTTTAGATGTTTGGGGCATTTTGGTTATTTACAATGTATCGAGATTTGAATGCTCATTCTAGCCGTTTTAGGGGTGTTTTGGTCATTTTAGAGATTTTGAGGCTATTTTCTTCAATTAAGAGGTTTTTGTTTATTTATTTATTACTTTTTGTGATTTTGGGGGTATTTTGGTAATTTTGGTGATTTGGGGGGTATATTGATCATTCTAGTGATTTCAAGAGTATTTTTGCCAAAATTACCCAGACTAAAAAAAAATTATTTTACTCGTTGCTTTTTAAACTCACTCTTTTTAGCTTGTGACATCCCGACTTTTCAACTTTTCAGGGCCACTTTCATGAAACCTTGTTCCTTATTTTCAGGTTGTGCCACTTCCCACTTCCCTTTCACTTTTCAGTTTTTTTTTTGTTTTTTGTTTTTGTTTTGTTTTTGTTTTACTTGATTTGTTTCCGTCTTTTGCTTTTCATAGGTACTAGGCAGCAGACCATTCACATGGCTCTCATTATTATTATACTTTTTATTTTTTAGTATAGGCTAATCAACCTTTTGTAGATGACCATACATAACCAACCATACATGACCATGCTTTTGAACCCATACTATTGTTTAATCCACAGTTGCCGTGTAGATGCATGGACCTATATGAAACTTTTTATAAAGTAATTTTTTTTTAGTTTCAATAGACCCAATAAGACCAACGTAGAACAAATAGAACCAAAGTGAACCGATGAAGACAAAATGGACCTAATAGGACTGAGGTGGTTTGAACAAGAGTTTTGAATATATATAATTTTTATTGCATTTTTATATTCATATTTCTAGTTTATAATCTCTATGTTGTTTGAATTTTTTAACTTAAAATTAAAATGTTTAGCCCAAATATAATAAAATTTCATACTTTTCAACCAAAAATTAAGAAAAAAAAGAGAGTAAGAATTCTTGAGCTAAACTTGAAAAGACAGTCTACAAAAAGAATCAATTTAAGACCCAAATAGTTCAAAATAGAACGAAGGGGACCAAATTTGACCGAGTGGACCAAATTGGACCAAAGTAGATATAATTGGACGGAATGTGACCGAAATAGACTTTATTGGACCAAAATAGATATAATTTGACTTTTTCTTGGTGAAATAATATTGTATATAAGTCTCATCATGCCCTCTAAGTAATTTTGTAATTGACAATATAGCAATTTACCTTTTAGGAAAAAAGAAAAAAAATTTGTAAAAAAAAAGAAAAAAGAAAAAAGAAAACAAGCAAATATAGGGGTGTTTGGTATATGCACTTAAAAACTGAAAAATGTTGTTTGAAAACATGTATAGAAATACGTATTAGTGAAAAATTGTGTGAAAATACGTGTAATGTTGTTTAAAAACTGAAAATTGTTGTTTGAAAACATGTACCAAACACCCCACAGTGGCTGTCTTCGTTTTGTTATAAAGCTGAAATTTGTCCCTAAAAGGAAAAAAAAAAAAAGAAAGAAAGAAAAGAAAAAGTGAAATACCAGTTATAGTGCCTGGTAGATGTTTGATAATGGGTCTCAGTGAATAAATCCTTATTTGTTGTGTGTCACCATTGGATGTACACTATATATATATTACAGTGCTGAATTGTTTGTTTTTAAAAAAATAAAAATCTGATAGCAAGTGTGAAATTGTATAGTGGGTTTTAATTGAAATTGTGATTTGCAAATGGGTTTATTTGATTTTGATTGGCCCTTGTTTTGATTTTTAACGAAGAAAGATTTTTTTTTTGGATAATTGTAATAGTTCTTACTTACATTGTTTGAATGTATAGTTTTGTTACTTAACTGCTCAAACATGTTGGTAGTAAATAAGTGTAATTGTTCTTACTTACACTGTTAGAATATATAGTTCTGTTAATTAATTGGTTTGACATGTCTATTGTGGAATTTCATAGTGAGTTGTGTTGCAAATGAGTTAGTTTGATATTATTTTTCATTTGGAATTTTCAAATTCTTCTGTTATTCTATTTGGTCCTGAGAACATGTTGGAAAACCAACATCAAAAGAGAAATAATTGGAATAGTTGATATCTTTAATTCTCTTTTGTTCATGGTTATAAAACTTAGTGCTGTATTCTTATTGCTTTTTTCTTTCCCCTTTTTGCTTTTGTAGGGTTGCTAGGAACACAACCCAGTAGATGAGAGAATCAGTGGTTGTATTTACTTTAACTGTGAAACTTATATAATTATCTGTGTTACAGTGTTGATTGATGTTTGTATTGATCCCCCCTCTTTTTGTTGTGTTTTATCTGTGTGTGATTTAGATTGGTAGTAGATTGAGTTTGAGAAGAAACTATGCGGCCAAAGATCATAAATTTGGGGTGGGATGCCTAGGATCTTATGATCAAGGGTGTGAAGGAGGCTTACTAATGTTATCAAGGTCACCTTACTTCATAGCTACTTAACCACAAAATTTCTTAATGAATATTTACACTCTTGCTATCCATATATACGTCTCATATATTAAAAATCTTTCATTTATAATAAATGTATTTCCTTGGTGGAGCTTTATATATAAATATCTTGGTTTGTGTTTTTTGTATTATATTAATGATTGAATAAAACTATTTAGTACCATTTAAACATATTTCACAATATATTTTTGAGATATAAAAAAAAAATTGTATAATTTTAGTTTTTTTTATGGCCTTATAAGAAATATTAAATACCTTATAAATGTCATTAAATATCCATTTTTAAAAGAAAAAATTATATAAAGTTATAAAGAATTTTACCAACCAAAAAAAAAAAAAAATTGTATAATTTTAGGATTTTATCTATACATTCGGCCTTATAAGATAAAATTACTAATAATTGTCTTCATAATACCAACATAATTATAGGATTTTCTCTCTTACCTTGTTCTGTTTGTGAAGCACTTTGGTTTACTAATATTTTTAAATTATATTTTCGTTTAATTCAAGGTATTGTTTTCTCTTTAGCTTTTTTCAATTCAGAATTCTTAGCTCTATTAAGATGCTTGGTTATTCTTGGCCCTGTTCAGATTATTTGCTCTTTAGCTTTGTATTATCGATGTTATTCTTTTGGTTATTTGTTGTGCTTGGTTTGTAGATAAAATAGAAAAAGTTATTTAGTACACACTGAATCTTATATTATGGAAACTATATTATTATTTTATAATTTTTGTAATCCGTAAATTATTAATACACATTGAATTACTGGATGCTATTAAAAGAGATTTGAATGTCAAATTATAGAATAGAAGGGACTGGCTTTGTCTTCTGATTCACTGGGTTCGGTGTCTAATTCAATGATATATAAGTAATTGAAGATGGTTATATAGATAGTGAAAACTGATTAATGATTAGGTTTTACATAACATAAATTTTTTTCCTGATTAATTTGTTGCTTTGTGTCGTGGGGTCAATGTGTCAGATAAAGCATAATTGGTGTAGTTTTGTTGAAGGACTTTAAGGTTAAACTGGAAGCAATTCGACTTGCTCGGTGACTATGTAACTTTAATAATGAGAACAATGCTGGCAATGCAGCAACTGCTCTTATTGCGTGGTTGGCCCCAAAAGTCAAGGTCTTTTTTGCTGATGGAATGGTAGGTATAATGTCGTACCCGCCTTCTGCCACTCTATCAGCAAAGGAGGTAGCTAATGTAGTGGTATTCGCTTTTGCAACTCTTCTAGAAGAAGCAGCTGTGGCATCTCTATCAGCTAGTTAGCTAGTGTCATTGGCCTTCGGCTTCTGGCTTTCGGACTAGTAGCTAAATTGCTTTTGTTTTTAGGGGAGAACGGAACCGGGCATAAGGAGCTTCAATTGCTATTGGTAGTTCACCCGCTAGGGGAACGTCAGGAGGGGGGCATGCCCTATGTCCACTAACTCTACTGTTAGTACAATATAGGAAGTCCTTGTTTTAGTGAGAGCTTCTAGAATGCCATTCATTTTGCAATAAGAAACTTTTCCACATAGAGGTTTCAACCACTTAAGGCGAGAGTGCATCCAAAAATTGTATTGGATCGAGAAGAGTGCTCGGCCTATGCTACAATCGTTAGAACTCCCTCCAATCGGTTCAAAGCCGCAAATCAAGGTTGTTGTGCTTTCTCTTTGTCCAGAAAACTAAGTAGTTGACGAGGTCTCATTTCCTGACTACTAAAAGGCAACAAGCCTTGTTTGTTGCCAGTCTCGCATAGCAAAGAAGGGACTTGTCTCATTGAATTTGAGGGAAATTTACCTGGTAAAGAGGGTAGGTGGGTGGGGAAGGAAGTGCGAGATCCGGTCATTGAGAACAAGATATTGAAAGCTTCAAACAAGTAGTCCGCTGAGGTATCAAAATAGAGCTTCCAGAGGCAAGCCGAATCGGATACTTTGACTCCTAAAGAGTCTCTCTGAGTAGTCAGCACAACGAGAATGGCCTATGTTCCAAGAACCAATGCTACCAATACGGGCAGCGCCTACCACTGAAACGATGCTTGCTGCTGATAATGCGGCTACTGTTCAAAATGCACCTGCTGAGGTGAATGCTGGTGTGGCTGAAGCTGCAAATAATGCTCCGATTTTTTTTTTCATACTAATGACCCAACCAATCCAGAAGCTTTTAAGTAAGTCAGGGCTTCTACCACTGAAGTTAGCCCTTGTGATTCAGATGTTGCTGCTGCTTACATGCAAACCATTGAAGATGGTCCTCAGGGCGAAGAGCTTGAACTAGATAACAATCCCCAAGCTCCTATTCTTCAACAACCGGAGTATTTTGCTATTGGAAAATAGCCTTCGGTTAACGAAGCCCCTAATACCGGCGGTAGCTCTGCCTCACGGGGACAGCAGGAAGAGAAACTAGTTGGCAGAAATTTTGTTGATAATCAAGACCCCCTATGGATTATGCACTGGATCCATCCGGCCCGGAATCCAATAAACTGAAGGTTCACTATCTTTTTTTAGTGGTTGCCATACAGAGACAAGTTCGTGCTTTCTCCTTAGAAGGAAGGTCCTCAAAGCCTATTCATTCCAATGATCATGATGAAGAATCCAATAGCTCCTCTCAGGACCCACAATCATCTATCTTTGAGAAAGATTTGAAACCGGAGCCTCCGAACAAGGCAAACAAATGGTAGCACCTGGGTAAGAGCGCGACTACTAGGGCACAATCCAAACTTGGGGCTAAGCCCCACTCCACTCTATTTCCAAAATTTCCACAATTGCAATTGTTTGGAATGCAAGGGGTGTCAACAATGGCCCCACGCGTAGACATTTGACGATCTTGCTCGGATCGGGCTTTAGTCTTTGGTTGTCATCCTGGAACCAATGGTTAGAAAGGCTAGGGCGGCAAACTTAGCTTTCTTGTTGGTGGCATTCATTGGAGTTAGTCTCATAAGCGAAAAGGCTTTCCAAATGGAATGCGGAATGCTAATCTATTAGACTAACTTATAGAAAAAAAAAAAAAAGATTTTAAGGTTATGAGTTAGTAGAGTAGGTGTTCAGAGGGGAATCGTAGGAGATTCATGGGACTAGAAAAACAAAACTACAATTCCATTCTTTTTTTTGTGGTCGCGAACAAAGGGGGAAAACCCAGGCATATAGAGAAATTTTAGCACTAAGGGAGCAGCGGGGGTTACATACTGATGGATGGAATCCTGTCTCGTATTCTAATTTGGAGTTGCGTTTGCCTATGATCTCGTATCGTATTCAAATTCTCATTTTTGTTTTCATATTATGGATCTTGGTTACCATGGCAGTTAGACTATTAGAAAAAAAAGAAAAGAAGGAAGAATCCAATATTTAGTGGCGGCGAATAGGCTTACAGAGTCGGGGAATAAAACAAGAAGATACGAGAATCATCTCAAATAACATAGGAAATATAAGCAGAAAGAAAGAAAAAGAAGATCATTTGCCGAGACTATATACCAGGATTATTAGAGAGGATACTATTAATGAAAAAAAAAACCCATTTAAGAAAAAAGGAGTTTTCTTAAACTCAAGAAAAGTAGTGATCAAAAGGACCAACGACGATTCTGTACTAAAGAAGAAGGAGTAGGAGGAGTCAGTCTTTAAAGAAGATCGAGGAATAAATCAGACAATTATGCCATTTGGAAGAAGTCTTCTACAGAAGGAAAGCCTGTTACGAGTAAGTGGAGTAGAAAGATCTCCAGAGATTCTTATCTCATTCCATTCCAGTGGCTCGACCAGTAACCAATGGAGAAAACTAAAAAATCCATGGTTTCCCAGTAGAACCCCATTTCGCCCAAGTTGTTGCGAAACCGGAAAAAAGAAGCGGTTTTTCGCACAGCTTGCTCATAGTGCAGGTCCCACTTGTATATCGTATTTGGCCGAAGAAGCATCGGACAGGTTAGAGTTCTTACCTTCTTGGGACTCCATGGACCAAGATCTACTTCCATTATATGGGCAATATCGATCTACTTTTTTAGATCATATAGATGTAGAAAAAGCTTTTGATTTTGATGAATTGGAAACATCTTTTTTCCATTTCTATTTACCTAGTTCATATCTTTGTTTCGTGTGTTCCCGGGAGGAATTCGAGCTCTTCAATCTTGGGATACCACCTAAATAACTGCGGCTAGAGAGTCAAATAGGTCGGGAAGAAAGAGTCTGAGGTCGGGTTGGACGACATACATCTTGGTTGGTTCCATCACCACTAGAGATTGGACATATATATAATCTGTTTTCTAAATAAAAAAAGAATTTTGTTCTAAATATTATATAATAATCCATTTTTTTATATATATTATTAATAGCTGCAAGACCTAAACAGGGTGCAAAAAACCGATACATGAAACCGATATATAATCTTTGAAGTTCCTCCAAGATACATGGCTTACATACCCGGCTCAACATTCTTGGAAAACAATCGAATCGAGGGTCCGGAGGAGAATTGGCCATTCAATCTTGTAAACTAATCGAGACCAAAATTGGAAAAAGAGATACAAACAGAGAGGAATAACCAATCAATAAAGGAACATGAAACCATTCTGTTTCAATAGAGGTACAAGAAACGGTTGGGGGCAATGAAGTAGGTGAAGTGGTTGGATTTTGCAAGCTGTTCCAACCACTGCCGGATGTGATTCCAAGAGCCGAACGAGAATGAATACCACACAAAAGAGTCAAGACTAGGCTCCCTAATGGAATGTTTAACCGATCCATTCCGGATCGACCGAATTGGTACGGAAGTTGTAACATGGGAAAACCACGGAAAACACAACTTATTTGAATAACCCGATGACCTACCAATTGTAGAAGTAGGATCTTTGGCAAGAAATAAGCACTTAAATAATACGATTCGAGTGTACCATCTTCTTTCTCATTTCAAGGAAAAGGTGCGGGAGGAAAAGAAAACAACGGAGGGATCCGAATCGGACCTAAATGGGAATGACATGAAAAGTCTTTTTCAATACCTAGCATTAAGGGCGTTACGACGATATACGAGAGGAATGAAGAAAAACTCGTGATTGGTGTGAAGGGGAAGATCTGTTTATGATATAGTTCAAGAAAGAGTCGTCTCATTTCCTTACTTCTTTGTTCTTTCTAATTCATTCACTTCAAGGATGGTTCTGAATGCCGCGTAACATCATCTTCAACCAACCTCCACCGTACGTACCTTTCGGTGTGGCCACTAAAGAATTGCTTATACACTAAACAGTTGCTTATATACGCTTACTAAAAGACTAACTTTCATTCATTAGGCCAGCGTGAAACTAAGAAAGAGAGATGTGCCTAAAGCGGCATGCAAGCACACCCTGCACGCTAAGAGACCAGGAGAGATGCTCGCAATTACTACCACAAGAAAGCCGCCCCCCTACCCTATCTCTAAAGGGGCCCGTCACTTCGTTCGTACCTTCTTTTCTTGGCTTAGGCTTCCGACTGAACTTACTTTATGGCCTTGCCGCCTGCCGCTAGCAGAAGCTAAGCGCTTGAAAAGCACGCTAAGAAAGGTTGCTTCTGTTGGCCTTTCTGTGCAACAGTCCACCAATAGCGGAAGAGAGGGTTACCGTACATACAAGAGTCTTCCAGTTTTTATGTAAGCTTTTTCTTACTAGTCAAGTAGTACAATAGCTGTCTCTTATCTTATAGCTCGGCGCGGCGGGTCGCCTTTTGAATTCTGTAGATAGAAGAAACTATTAGATAGATAAGGAGTAGGTGAGTGAGTGAGTCCTCACTGACCTGAGCGGTTTCGATCACCTAGCAGGCCTTTTATTTGGTAGGTAAGATCGCCAAAATGTATTATCAGATTTTACTATAAAGGAAGGAACTCGAAGTGAGACGGCACCGTCTTGGGCAACGCAACGATAGTTGGCCCTCTATCATCTTCTATTCGGTAGACTTGGTAAAAGGGCCCCGACTTATTTCCAGAATTAGAGTTCGACTGCAGCTGCCCTTTTTTTTGGGGGGAAAAAGTTCCTTGCCAATTTTCGACCCCGATCTCTTTTAATTTGTTTTGGGTATTACCAAACCTAGCCTAGCCTTTGTCAATCACACTAAAGCAGAGCACCCAACTATGGCAAGGCCCCCTTAAGGGTTAAGTTAGTCAATCCAGCCCGAGACGCGTTCGTTGACAAAACCACCGTAGGAATGGAGACCCTTCAATAGAGCGGAGGCGAACTGATCAACGAGAAAGAAGCCCTAATCACTGGTTGAAGTTTTTTGAGGCAAGAAGCCATTGCCAGGTCCAGCTGAATTGCTCTATTGATATGTAGACTTTTATATTCTGATTTTTATTTATTTCTTTTATTCTTGTATATAATAGGGATATTTCTGTGACTACCAAAAGAACCTAAAGATGCTGAGCACAAACAAGGGAAGCTTAAAGCTCAAGATAATTCTGAAAATATGGCCAAAGATGCTGGTGATGATGATGATGAAGAGAAGGTAAGGATATCATTCATTTCAAATTGTTATCATCTTGTCAATTGAAAGTTAAATTGATCGCTTGGTTTTCTTACAGAATATGACACTTGAAGAATGCGAGAAGGTGTGCTTTGAGAAAGACCGTGCAGGCAAAGGTCACTCTTGATAAGGATGACAGCCTTGTCATCAAACCGGTGGGTAAACTAGTTTGTAGTCTTTTTCTTTTTTTTTTCATTGGTTGTATGTTATATTTGAATGGTTTCATGTTGCTTTTCTAATGTTAATCCAGAAGTCTTTGGAGAAGCTTAAGAAGAAAAATAGCCTTGAAAAAGACGACAAAGCTCAGAAGGTAACTTATGACATTCCCTTCAATGCAATGTGCTCAGTTCCCTAACTTTTTTCTAGATCTCTTTATTTCTGCGATAATTGTTCTTGGCTGATATGTATGTGTTTACATACCAAGAAAGAAAAGCTTAAATATGTATTTGCATTGCCAACTTGTTATTTTCTGTCTAACATTTTCTATTAACAATATTAAATCAGTTCTTTACTTTGGTTAGTAAATCTGTCCCTAATTCAACTATATCTGAATCATGTTTATATCACTCCTGATATTTTATACAGGGCAGCTAAAGTGTACTCTTTCATGGTCAAAATTTATGTTCCCATTGCGATGCTTGATTCATTTTGTTCGGGGAATAGTATCTACACGTTTTCTTCTCTACACTCTAGTCATGCGGTCTTTCTGTTTTATTTATATTTCAGTTCTTTTCTTTGAGCCATTATATCCATGTAGTGCAAAGGTGGATGGCGGTGGGTGGATTCAGGGTTTATCTTAGTATGGTGTTCTCATATAATACATATGTTTTGTTTGCAGTCAATGAACATTAATGAACTCCTAGAGGGTCAAAAACATATAACTGGAGCCATGCTATACTCCTCAACCTAAGAATTTTCCCTAAGAACACTATCATTTGAATGAGCTAGGTTCCTCTCAATTTCTAGTGGAATGGAGATAGTCCATTTTAGTGTTCATATTGTATTTGTTGTATGTAACAGGTATACATGATGATGGCACTAGAGACATCTTTAGATTTGTAATGCTTAAAATCTTAACCATGAAATCGATTCATTTGAGATGGAGAGGATCCTATTCCCATTTCAACTTAATCAGATTTGATCAACTTTGTTTAAAATGTAATATGCAACATTTAATTAATTTGTACTTCCTTTTCAAAAAAATGTGTGGTGTTTGAAGATCAGGTGTCAATCCTGTTTTTTCAATTAATTTGTACTTCTTATTTCCTCTTGACTCTGCTCTTCGTAACATAATAAAGTTGCAGGATGTCCACCAGTATAATTCGTTCACTAAAATGTTGGGGCCAGAGAGTCTTGCAAAGGTTCTTCCTGGAGTTGAAACCATTGAAGAAGGTAACAACTGCTTTTATTTATTTATTTATTGTGTTTCACTTCCTGTATGGTGATAAAGTTTATCCATCTAGGGAAAAAGAAGTTAATTGTTCTGGCAAATAGCTGTAAATAATTTTGTGCTTGCAACAGAAAATATTCCGGCGACATTTTTAAGATTCAAAACTTTATTGTGCATAATAGTAATAGGAACAGTGACTAATAATAATAGAATTTACAATAGTAATAGACCCAATTGAATTTACAATAATAATAGACCCAATAAGTGGCTTAGAATTTATTTTTAATTTGATTAGGATTAGTTGTAACCTAATAGAATTGGTTTTGTTGTAGTGTATGAGTCAGATCATTAGGTTTTGTTGTAGTATATCATGCAAGGTGGTTTCCTTTGTGTAGTTAAGGTGAGGAACTAGTTTGTGTTAAAATTGGTTGACTGGAATGGCTTGGAGTTTGTTTAGCACTTCTCTGTTTTGCAACGCTATTATACGTTCTTTAAGTAGTTCTGTGGTGAAAATTGTTGTGCTTTTGTACCATATTCATGTTAGTAGTTTGTTTATTATTTGCATTATTCTTGTTATGCATTTTTCTTGATATGCCCAAAAGTTTTTGAGCTGAGTTCCTAAGATTGTTTTGAGTTTATGTGCTCTATAGTAAGTTAAATCTCATGTAAACGATTTTCATGATCTCTTATGAGCAGTCTCTCTTACCTTATGAAGTTGATGTATCACTTATTTGTTGCCCCAATAGTTATTCTCATTTTGCTTTTGGTTGTTTTGGAACCTATATGTAGGTTGTTGTGCATGATCTTGCCTTAAAAAAAAGGAAAAGCTGGGTCAGAATGTGAGTAGGTACTTGATTTTGAATCAAAGCTGGGTTATCCAATTTCTCAATGAAGGCGAATCTTTCTAAATTTTTCTTGTATATATGAACATGTTTTCTGTTATGTTTTGGGAAAGCCTTGTTGCTTTTAATAAAAAATTGTCAAAGAAGATATAGTCTCTTGATCATTATACTAGTTTTATAAAACTAAAACCTAGTTTTACTTACTATAAGTAAAAATGATGCACATTTTAGGATGCAGATGGATAGATTACAAATTGTGTAGTGACTTCCACTAAGGTTTCAGATTGCATTTGTTTTCTTTACAGTTTCGATTTGACACCTTATCTTGTTAAAAAATTCCTTTGTTTTTAAATTTCTATTTTTACTGGTCATGAAATCAGGTTGATTTTTTAAAACCCCTCTTATGGTTAGTTGTAAGTGAAATTTGATGTTGAGCGTGACAGTTGTGGCTTTTGATTTACTTTTCTCTAGCATGTTACTTGAATTCGTTGATGTACAATAGATTAGAATTTATTGCGTATGAGATATTGCATATTTTGGTGCTTTGAATATTTCCTCGTAGAGTCTCATTTAGAATCAAATGGTTAAATGAGGTATGATGAATAGGCATGGAAATTAAAGTGAACGATTAGAATGTTTTCCATCATGAATTTGTTTCCAATTGAAGCTTATGCATGTGGACTTGGCTAAATGAGGTATTATGACTTAATTTCTTTTCTTAGATCTTGTTGATAGCCAATGACGGGTCGGAATTCTGACCATGTGGTGATTTCTCTACCATTGATTATGATTGTGTTTTTTTTTTTGGTGATGGTAGCGACGACGAGGACTTGTCCATTGACATCAATACGCTGCATGACATTTTTGGAGAAGATCCTAAGCCTTCACAATTACAGGTAGGTTCTTCAATATTTTTGCTCTCTAAATTCTATAATTTGATGTTTTTTTTTTTTGAGGAATATTCAATTGTGTAGGTCAAATAGTGTGTAGTAACTAGTTAGCTAGTACTTTAAAAATCCCACCCTAGATAGTAATGTGTTTCTCTCAATCATTGAATTTTGAATTTATGCTACACTCTGTTTGTCTTAAAACTTAATTGAGAAGAAACTTCCTCAAAGCATAGCTATTGATTTGACCCTAAAAGAAATAATCAAAATGGGTTTTAATTGTTTAGCGGGGTTTATGAGAAGGGTAAGACTTACGTACAGTACTTAGGTGTTGTTCTTTAAGTTCCATTCTTAAGATTCTGCCATGTGGATTTTTTTTTATGAGATGAAAGTGTATTTTTTAATTAAATAGCCACATGGCTAAATCTTAAAAGGGGAACTTAAGAAA
The DNA here is from genome assembly GCF_040712315.1 of Castanea sativa. Classification (NCBI taxonomy): domain Eukaryota; kingdom Viridiplantae; phylum Streptophyta; class Magnoliopsida; order Fagales; family Fagaceae; genus Castanea; species Castanea sativa. The sequence goes on from NC_134016.1 coordinate 20,101,526, forward strand.
CATCATCTAAGATACTGTACCTAAGTTTTGTCCTTGAGAATTATCACCCTTTGTTGAAATCTCAACTTTTATGAAGTTAGTAGAGCGCATAGTACTGGCAGTGGAGGTTGTAGAAATGGTGATTTTGGTTTGATTGAAAATTTTATTTGGTATTTGTAGCCTAGCTTTACAATAAACCTTTTATTTTTGAATGGCATTGAATATGGTCCTGCATGCTAAGGTGATTTAGTAATTCTTGGATTGATACAAGTGTTATTAGTTTCCTTTATTACATGATAATATTTTGTTTCCTTTTATATCTAAACATGGCAGCCAATGTATTCTTACTTGCACTGTTTTCTAATTTAACCTCGTGTCTGGACATACATAGCTAAATAGTCCCCATGGAGTTTGGAAATAAATTCTTGCATTTAATTGGGTAATCAATGACTTGATTAAACTGTGATTGCATGATTTATTTTCTTCCCTTTTTTTATATGGTTGACATGCATAATACTTTCCTTGTACATTGGTCTTGAAGATTTGAATTCAAATTTAAAGTCGATCGATCAATTTAAGGGAAGTCTTGAATGGGCATTTAAAGAGGAAATCTTTTCTAATCAATGAGAATTAAATCTTTTGTCAACTATTTCAAAGATGAGGTTTTGGAAAGCAAGTAATAAATACTTTCAATGTTAAAAGATTTTCTTTTGGAAATTAATTTGATATAAAATTGGGGATGGAATTTGGTAAGTAATAAAATATGGTTGGTTATTAAATTCTCACATGTCTACATGTTTTGATGATCACATGCTCTCATGCTTTGATTATTAAATGCTCACATATCTACATGCTTTAATAATGATATGCTCCTACGTGAACATGCTTTGATGATTACATGCTCCCATATTCTTACATGCTTGTATGCTAATATGCTAGTATGCTCTCATGTGCACATGCTTGTGTGCTCCCATACACACATACTTGTGTGCTCTCTTTTGTTGACCTTCACATGCTTGATTTTCTTCCACATGATCCTTTTTCTGCTTTCTATTTTATTTGTTTCACATGATCCGTAGAGGAACACTAGGGCTTAGATGTATGCGTGGATTCACATAGACCCATAAGATAGACACCACTTGACCATTATCAAGCTATGATATTTGAAAGATGGCTATGGCTAGGTAAGATTAGGGTGCCTAACCTCTTCCCATCCTACATCCTAACTCCAGACCTAGTCTGGTAGGTAGATCTTCATGGAGTCATGTTTTAGTTCTTGGACCGATAACTAGGTGGTGACTCCTTCGTCTATTTTTAAGTGATGATCACATTCTCCCATGCTCACATGCTCCCATGCTTTGATAATCCCATGGTCCCATGTTCTCATGTTCTCATGTTCACATGCATTGATATTCACATGTTTGATATCCACACATATTTGCACACATTTGGATGATGATGAGTCTATATGCTTAGAGGTATAATTGATCATGCGATTGGACATTCATGTGCTCAAATGCCTTGACAATTGTGCTTGAATTTTGAGGTGATTGGACGGTAAGAGGTATGTGTACTTGGGTGCTTAAATGCTCATATGCTTGTTTGCACTATGATCACATGCTTGTATGCTCTCATGCTAACATGTTTGTATACTCTCATGCTTAAATGCTCATAAGTTAAATTAAGTGTCACTCCTTCATAAAATTTATTCATTAATTCTCAATAAGCATCAATCCTTTTTTTGTATCCATATGTGCAGACACTTGGATATCAATATATTTATATTTTTGGAGACTGATGTGCTCATCCATTTTGATGCACGTGCGTGCTAATGCTCATTAGTTCTTACATGCTTAGTTGCTCACATTTTTACATGCTACGATGATCGTAGGCTCCCACGATGACAGGCTTGGTTGCTGACATGCTTGGTTGCTGACATGCTTGATTGCTCACATGCTTGAATGCTTATAGGTTGGAATGCTCACATGCTCTTGATGATTACATACTCCCATGATAACAAGATTTGGTGATGACATGACCCCATACTCATATACTTTGATTATGACGTGCTCCCATGCTCACATACATTGATATTCATATGTTTGATATCCATATACATATGCACACACTTGGATGATGATATGTCTATAGGCTTGGAGGCTTAAGTGATCGTGTAGTTGGGCGTTCGTGCACTCAAATGCATTAACAATTGTGCTCGAATGCAAAGTTGATTGGGAGATTAGAGGTATGTATACTTGGGTGCTTAAATGCTTATATACTTGCATGCTCTCATGATCAAATGCAAATGTTCTCATGCTTTGTTGATAATATGCCCACATGTGTACTTGCTTTGATGATCACATACTCATATGTCTACTTGCTTTGGTGATCACATGCTCCGATGTTTAGATCCTTTGATGTTCAAATTCTTTGATGATCACGTGCTTCGATGATCGTATGCTCACATGCCTACATTCTTTGACGATCACATGTCTACTTTCTTGTATAACTTCACATGCATATGCTTGGATGCTTTGATGATTACATGCGCCTATGTTCAAATGCTTTGATATTTTCATGCTCATTAGAATTGATATTCACATGTTTACTATCCACACACATGTGCGCACACTTGGATACTAATATGTCTATAAGCTTGGAGGCTTAAGTGATCAGGTAGTTGGACGTTCGTGCGCTCGGAAGCTTTGACGATTTTGCTTGAATGCTAAGGTGATTGCAAGATTAAAGGTATGTGTACTTGGGTTCTTAAATGCTCGTATGCTCTAGTGATCACATGCTTATATGCTCTCATGCTTAAATACTTGTACACTCTCATGCTTAAATGCTCACATTTAAATTAAGTGTCACTCCTTTGTAAGATTTATTTTTTAACCACATGTGCACACACTTGAATGATGATAAATCTATATGCTTTGAAGTTGATATGCTCATGTAGTTGGATGCTTGGGCACTCATATGCTTTGATGATCGTTTGCTCCTATGTCTATATGCTTTGATGAGAACATGTCCATTTGCCTATACACCTTGATGCTCATATGCTTAGACACTTTTATGATTGGATGCTCCTTTGTTAACATGATTTGTTGATCACATGCATCTAAGTTCATAAGCCACGTTGATAGATTGCTTCCATGTCTACATGATTTGATGATCACATGCCCACTTACCTATATGCCTTCGAGCTCTTATGCTTGAATGCTGATTTGATTGGGAGCTTAGAGGTATGTGTACTAAGGTGCTTAAATGCTCATATGCATGTATGCTTTCATGATCACATGTTCGTATGTTCACATGCTTTGTTGATAACCTACTCACATTTGTCTTTGTTGTGTTGATAAAATGCTCACATGTCTACTTGCATTGATGATCACATGCTCATATACTCCCATGCTTTGATGTTCACATATTTCGATGATCATATGCTCCTATGTCTATATGCTTTGATGATCACATGCCCACTTACCTGTATGCCATTATTCCCATATGCTTGGATGCTTTGATGATTACTTGCTCATGCTTTGGTGATTACATGCTCACATACATTGATATTCACATGTTTGATATCCACACACAATGTGCACACACGATGATCATGAAATGTCTATAGGCTTGGAGGTGTAAGTGATCGTGTTATCGGACGTAGATGCACTCAAATGATTCGACGATTGTGCTTGAGTGCTTAGGAGATTGGGAGATTAGAGGTATGTGTACTAGGGTGCTTAAATGCTCATATGCTTTTATGCTCTCACGATCACATTATTGCTTAAGCTCATGATCAAATGTTTGTATGTTCTCATGCTTTTTTGATAACATGTACACGTGTATTTGCTTCGATAATCACATGCTCACGTGTCTACATATGCATCAATGATTATATTCTCCCACGCTTACATGCTTTAACAATCACATTCGCATTTACCTATATAAATTCATGCTTATACACTTGGACGATTTGATGATTACATGCTCCTACATTCAAATGCCTTGATAATCGCATGCTCACAAGCATTGATATTCACTGCTATGATGTCCACAAACATGTGCACACACTTGGATGCTAATATATTTATAGGCTTGGAGGCTAAAGTGATCATGTGGTTAGACGTTTTGTGAGCTCAAAAGCTTTGACGGTTTTTTTTTAATGCTGTGTTGATTGGTAGATTTGAGGTATGTGTACTTGGGTTCTTAAATGCTCAAATGCTTGTATGCTCTAATGATCACATGCTTGTATGCCCTCAAAATCAAATGCTTGTATACTCATGCTTAATGCTTACATATAAATTAAGTGTCATTCCTTCATAAGATTTATTTTTTAACCATATGTGCACACACTTGAATGACGATATATCTATATTCTTGGAGACTGAAACGATCATGTAGTAGGATGGTCGGGCACTCGCTCGATTTGATGATCATGCTTAAATCCTAAGGTGATTGGACAGTAAGATGTATGTGTGTACTTGGATGTTTAAATGCTCATGTGTTTGTATGTTCAATGCTTTGTTGATCAAGTGCTCACATGTGTGCACTCATGATCAAATGGTTGTATACTCTCATTCTTAAATGCTTACATATAAATTATCACTCCATATGATTTATTTTTTAACCACATGTGCGCACACTTGAATGATCACATGCTTTTTTGTTCACATGCTTTGATGATCATAAAGTGCTTCCATATTTACATGCTTTGATGACCACGTGACCATTTGCATGTACGCCTTCAAGCTCATATGCTTAGACGCTTTGATGATTACCTACTCCTATTTTGAAATGCTTCGAATATTGCGTGCTCACATGCATTACTAGTCACATGTTTGATATCCACAAACGTGCACACACTTGGATGATGGAATGTCTATTGGCTAGAAGGCTATAGTGCTCATGTAGTAGGATGCTTGTACATTCAAATGCGTTGATGATTTTGCTTGAATGCTGAGATGATTTGGAGATTAGAGGTATGTGTACTTGGGTGCTTAAACACTCATATGCATGTATGCTTTGATGATCACATACTTGTGATGGAAAAATATATGTTTGTATCGCATACAAAACATATGCAGTGGAAAATTAATGGATCTACTTCATTCGCAATTGTTAACATGTACTATGCAAATTTCAGAATTCAAGAACAAGAGAGCATACCTTGGTGTGGTGAAAATCAAAACCAAAATCAGAAGTACTTAGGAACACTTTTAATTTTCACTCAAATTCCACTTTACGCCCAAGAAGTGTGGTCTCTCAATCAGTTTCCAAGGGAGAATGATAGAGTGTCTTATTCTCATATACACACAATTTCACAATGATGTCTCTCTCTTTTTTATACATTAAAATTCTGTATGTTTCTCTCCTTATAACTGATTATCTTAATTAGGCTAGCCTTTTGGGCCTTTCCAATTGGGCTTTAGTATGTGGCTTGGAGTGGGACCAATATGACACTAGCTCCAATGGGCCTTGAGTTTTTCTGTCAACTTTTGACAAGTCCAAAGTTACCATTAACTATATTTAATACTACTATATAAACATAGTTGCACTCTAGGCCTTTATTTATAAATTGTATCCCAAGACTTTATTATACATGCAACCCCTTCATAAAATATTCATAGTAATACAAGTCATAAATGTAGACTGTCACTTTGTAGATTACTACATCTTAATCCTTGAGTACCCGGTTTAATCTTTTAAGTTATTCATCATATATTTATGAAATCCAATTTCATAAATATATACTTTAGTAACTATTTATTAAAGTAGTTAGGCCTAACATTCTAAATAACAAACCCATTAAACTTATCTCAAAGGAATATTTTGTATCTCCGTTAAGAGACTATGAATTCCATCTTGAGAATATATGTTCCATTAACATTAAATGTGGCTGCCTAATATACTGAGGTTTTGACTATTACTATAGATCTCACTCCTAATATATCAAAGCAACTTATACTTCATGATCAGGTCCATTATGCTCTTAGGATTAAGAGTTCATGTAAATATAAGTCATGAGAATTATTATTCATTTAAAAGTCGTTAGGAGAACAATAAATCTCATAGTAGTCCAGTTCAATATGTCTTAACTCTTAAAACATATCAACATACCAACTAGAAGTCTCCACTTCCATGATTAAGACAAATAATCTTAGTTGATATGTTATAGTCTTCGCAGATGAAATGCCCAATTTCATCACTGACTACGAACTAAAATTCTGAGTTTACAAAGAACTTGTGACTTATATCTTTTATGACTAAATCACATAAATCACATACTATGCATCTCATGGACTATATGCTAATGTCCAATATTCATGTTACTATTATTTTAGATTATAATAAAACAACTTTACTAATACAACATTAAGTCATACATAATGTCATACATAGCATCATATAATAGGATTTAAGGGCACTGATTCTAACAGCTTGTATATTCACACGCTTTGTTCATCACCTACTCATATTTGTCATTGCTTTGATGATAAAATGCTCACATGTTCACTTGCTTTGATGATCACATGAGCACATGCTTTGATGTTCACATGTTCAATGATCGTGTGTTCCCATTTCAGATGCTTGGATGCTTTGATGATTACTTGATCATATGTACAAATGCTTTGATGATTGCATGTTGACATGCATTTATATTCATATGTTTGATGATCACACACATGCACACACAATGATCATGAAATGTCTGTAGGCTTGGAGACATAAGTGATCGAATTGTCGAACATATGTGTGCTTAAATGCTTTGATGATTGCGCTTGAATGCTGAGAAGATTGAGAGATTAGAGGTATGTGTATTGGGGTACTTAAATGCTCATATTCTTGTATGCTCTCACGATCACATTCTTGTTTGATCTCATGATCAAATGCTTTTATGTTCTCATGCATTGTTGATAATATGCTCACATGTATACTTGCTTTGACGATCAAATGCTCTCATGTCTACATGCTCATATGGCGATCAAATTCTCCAATGTTTTAGATGCTTTGATGTTCAATTCTTTGATTCTCACATGATTTGATGATCATATACTCCTATGCCTACATACTTTAATGATCAAATCCCCACTTGCTTGTATAACTTCATGCTCATATGCTTGGAAATTTGATGATTACATGATACCATGTTAAAATGCTTTTATAATTGCATGCTCACAAACATTGATATTCACTTGTATGATATCCACACACATGTACACACACTTGGATGTTAATATATTTATAGGCTTGGAGGCTTAGGTGATCATGTAGTTTGACGTTCATGCGCTCAAACATTTTAACGATTTTGCTTGAATGCTTAGGTGATTGGTAGATTTGAGGTATGTGAACATTGGTTCTTAAATGCTCATATGCTTGTATGCTCTAATGATGACATTCTAGTATTCTCTCAAGATCAAATGCTTGTACACTCTCATGCTTAAATGCTTACATATAAATTAAGTGTCACTCCATCATAAGATTTATTTTTTAAGCACTTGCACTACTTGAATCACGATATATCTATATGCTTAGAGACTGAAATGCTCATGTAGTTGGATGCTCGGGCACACACATGCTTTGACGATAGTGCTTAATTCCTCAAGTGATGGGATGGTAAGTTGTATGTGTACTTGGATGCTAAAATGCTCACTTGCTTGTATGTTCAATGCTTGGTTGATCATATGCTCACATGTGTACTTGCTTTGATGATCATTTGCTAATATGTCTATTTGCTTAAATGATTACATGTTTTTATGTTCACATCTTTTGAGATTCATATGCTTTTATATTCACATCTTTTGAGATTCATATACTTTTATGTTTACATGCTTTGATGATCGTATGCTTAGAGGTATGTCTACTTGCTTTGAAAAGAAGTTGTCCACTTGGCTATAGGCCTTAATGCTCATGTGCTTGGGCACTTCTATGATTGGATGCTCCTATGTTAACATGCTTCTTTGATGATCACATGTTTTGATGGTCATATGCTCCTATGCCTACATGCTTTAACGATAACATGCCCACTTGCTTGTATAATTTCATGCTCATACGTTTGGATGATTTAATGATTATATGTGTAACGTCCCATCCTGTTAAAAAACAAAAAAGGTGTAAGGTGAGATATTTTTGGGACCACACGTGCCCCACCTACTCATTCACTACCCACCACTCATCTCACATTATCACTCCATCACTTGGCCGGCCATCCCTTCTTATTTTCCTTTCTTTCTTTTCTTCTTTTTCATTTTCGGTAGAACACTCCTCTCCACTTCCTCAAACTCTCCCGCCGGTACCTCCCTATCACTATTTCCACCATCATTTTTCCGGCAAGATCACTGGAAAAATTCTTGTGAACCCATAAGCACCTTCACATCTTTTATTTGAGATAAAAATTTCTAATCTTTTTGGTGGGTTTTACACTTTTGCTTGAGGTTATTTTTATCTAAGCTTTAATAATGATATCCATGTGATTTATGAGCATTGGAAGTGATATTTATGTGTTTTTATGTATGGGTTTTGTATTGGTGGAATTATTTGATGAGTGGATATATAATTTGTGCTAAAAATGACTACTTAAGATTTATGTATGGTGAAAATGTTGGAAAATCTGATTTTGTATCTCATACAAAACACACAGCGGAAGCAACAAACATAGATCTATTTCATTCATGATTGATAACATGCACAATGTAAGTTTCAAAATTTAAGAACAAGATAGCGTACCTTGGTGCGGTGAAATTCAAAACAAAATATTAGAAGTACTTGGGAACACTTTTAATCTTCACTCCAATTCCACTTTACGCCTAAGAAGTGTGGCCTCTCAATCAGTTTCCAAGGGAGAATAATTGAGTGGCTTCACTCACACATACACACCATTTCACAATGATATCTCTCATTTTTCTAATAAAAAATTCTGTATGTTTCTCCCTTTATAACAAACTAATTATCTAATTGGGCTGGCCTATTGGGCCTTTGCAATTGGGCTTTAGTGTGTGGCTTGGAGTGGGACCAATAAGACACAAGCTCCAATGGGTCTTGGGCTTTTTTGTCAACTCTTGACAAGTCCAAAGTTACAATTAATTATATTTAATACCATTATATAAATATAATTGCACTCTAGGCCTTATTAATAAAACTCTAATAATATCATTTGACCCGTCCATGAAATATCCACAGTGAACAAAGTCATAATAAACTGCCACTTTGTAAACAACTATTTTATCCTTGAGTATCTGATTTAATCTTTTAGTTATTCACATTTATTGAAATCCAATTTCAATAAATATAAGTTTTAGTAACTCCTTACTAAAGTGGGCGCATTGAATAACTATTTCCCATTAAACTTATCTCAAGGGGATATTTCGTGTCTCTATAAAAAGAGATTATGGATTCCATCTTGAGAATATGTGTTCCCTCAACACTACGTGTGGTTACCCAACATACTGAGGTTTTAAACATGAATATTAGATCTCACTCCTGATATATCAAAGTAACCTACATTTCATGATCGGGTTCACTACCCTCTCAGGATTAAAAGTCTATGAAATTAGAAGTCGTGAGATTAATTATTCAGATGACAATTGTTGATTGAATAATTAATCTCACAGCGGTCCAGTTCAATATGTCCTAACTCTTAAGACACATCGACACATAAACTAGAAGTCTCCACTTCCATGATCAAGACAAATAATCTTAGTTGATGTGTTATAGTCTTCATAGATGAAACACCTAATTTCATCACCGACTACGAACTACATTTTGAGTTTACAAGGAACTTGTGATTTACATCTTCTGTGACTAAATCACATAAATCACATACAATGCATCTCATGGACTATGATAATGTCCCATTAGTTCATTTATAAATAGTCTCATATAACTAAACAATTTAATTATTTATGACATGCCAATAAATTGGATTTTTAGGGCATAAACCCCAACAGGAAAATTTAGGGGTTTTAAGTTATGACATGTGATGGTCGGTAAATTTAATTTTTTTATTGCCATTAGGTTTATTTGGAGTTAGTTGAAGTCCTAAATTTCTTGTCTTGAAGGATATTTTGATTTTTCTTTTACAGGTCTCTTAATAATGTAGTGTAAATTTTATGGAAGCTAGTCATAATGTTGGAGATGATATTAAATGGGTTAACTTTATAAATTGGAGTTGAAGCCTTGTGAATCAATTTGTTGAGAAACTTTGGAAAGTGGTATATATTATTATTGATGAGGTTAAATACTAGTCTTACCTACTTAAGCGCTTATTTGGCAAATCCTAAATTGTAGCTAGATACAATTTCAAGCTCTATACTTATTGTGATAGGTTTACTTGATATTGTTTAGGTTCTAGCTAATCTCCTTGGAGCTTGGAGAGTTAGGCTTTTGTGGTTGCGAGGTAAGTAGCTTCTTAATGGGATATTTTTGGAAATTAACCATGTTTCATAAATGATGTTTTTGGGTCAAACACATTTTGGAAAATTATATATGGATATATGTTTTCTTAAAAGTGTAGTGTTGTGATCCTATTATATATTATTATATATGAAAATGCATCATATTTGGTATTGCATTTGGGGAAATGCATGAATTGTTGACATGAAAAATATGAGCATCTTTTATTTAATCTTTGATAAGGAAATTATGGATTTTTATGGTTTATTGGAAAATCTAAAGATGTGTATCTTGTCCTATTATTTGGGAAATTGATAAAAAATCTTTTTGACAAGAATGAAGTTGAAGACCTTACAAACTTTGTGGAAGTTAGATTATTTATGGACTTTCTGAAACTACCTGGATAGAAACTGTATTTGGAAGGAAATGTATACTGTGAGCTTTATGTGGTTTTAACACCATGCCATGTGTGATTTCTCGGTGATCACCCGATTTAGTTTTCGTAGTCTTTGTGACAACAGAATCAAATCCAGGTTAGTGCCCTTTCACTTTGGATGACGCGTTCTTCCCTGCTGCCCATAGAGGGAAGAGGTTCCTTGATTGTGTGTGGGTGAGGCTGCTGTCCATGGGGCCAAGAGACCACATGCAAGAGAGGTCCTATTTGACGCGCTCTCTCTGCTGCGCATGTGGAGAGAGAAAAACCATGAGGGTATGGGTGAGGCTGCTGTCCATGGGTCAAGAGTCTGCATACCAGAGAGGACAACACCATGCCAGTTGTGAATGGGTGGATCCCCTGACCGGTCTATGTGGTAGAGTGGTATATTTGTAATAATTTACCGTATGTTAGATTTTATGGCTTGGAAAATTATATTGTTAGTGCTCACAGATTGTAGATTATGGTATATAGTTTCAAGGTATTTACTTTGAGAAACTTTGTGTTTCATTACTTAATCATTCTTGTCATATTATTATTATTAAAGATGAAACTTGCATATCCCCCACCCCCATTAATTATGCTACTTACTGGGCTCTGTCTCATTCTATTATTTTTATAAACTTTTCAGAGCAGGCAACAATTTTTGAGACAGCTTTATTGGTGGCTAACAGTAGTTAGACTAACTATTGATGGAGGCTGAACTTGGTAATGGAGACATTAGATGATGTACATCTTAGAATAGGCTTGACTCATTCGTTTGTATATTGTAGTGGTTGTGACTTTATTCCCACTGATGGGACAAGCTGTTGATATGTAATTATTTATTTAGACCTCTATTCTTTTGTGGCCAATGGTCCTTGTAATTAATGCTTAGAGCTCTAAATTACTTTGAGAGCATATTCAATGCAATTATTATGATAATTATTGATGTTGGTACTTGATAGGATTTATGTGGATTGAATTGTCAAAAAAGGAAAAATTTACAGGTAGTTGAGACGTCTTTCGCATGCTTTGGACCCCTTGGGGTTTGGGGCGTGACAATATGCTTCTATGTTCAAAGGCTTTGATAATCGCATGCTCACAAGGATTGATATTCACTCATATGATATTCATAAGAAATGAATGCTGAGGTGATTGGTAGATTTGATGTATGTGTACTTGGATTCTTAAATTCTGATATGTTTTATGCTCTAATGATAACATGATTGTATGCTCTTATGATCAAATGATTGTATTCTCTCATGCTTAAATGCTACACATAAATTAAGTGTTACTCCTTCATAAGATTTATTTTTTAACCACATGTGAAAACACTTGATCGATGATACATCTATACGCATGGAGACTAAAACGTTCATGTAGTTGGATGCTCGGGCACACACATGCTTTGATGATTGTGCTCAAATCCTAAGGTAAATGAACGGTAAGATGTATGTGTACTTTGAGGTTTGAATGCTCATGTGCTTGTATGTTCACATGCTTTGTTGATCTCGCGCTCGCATGTGTACTTCCTTTGATGATCATATGCTCTCATGTCTACTTACTTAGATGATCACATGCTTTCATGTTCAAATCTTTCGAAATTCACATATTTCTATGTACACTTGCGTTGATGATCATACATTTCTATGTTCACATGCTTTGATAATCGTATGCTACTATGTCTACATGCTTTAAAGAGAACTTGTACATATGCCTATATGCCTTAATTGTCATATGCTCGGACACTTCTATGATTGGATGCTCCTATGTTAACATACATCTTTGATGATCACATGTTTCAATGGTCATGTTCTCCCATGCCTACATGGTTTAACGATAACATGCCCATTTGCTTTTATAATTTTATGCCCATACGTTTGGATGATTAGATGATTATATGCTCCTATAATCAAATGCTTTGATAATCGCATGCTCACAAGTGTTGATATTCACTTGTATGATATCCACGCACATGTGCACACACTTGGATGCTAATATGTGTATAGGCTTGGAGGCATAAGTGATTATGTAGTTGGACGTTCGTAAGCTCAAATGCTTTGATGATTTTGCTTGAATGCTGAGGTGATCAGTAGATTTAAGGTATGTGTATTATGGTTCTTAAATTCTCATATGCTTTAAGCTCTAATGATCAAATGATTGCATGCTTTCATGATCAAATGCTTGTATTCTCTCATGCTTAAATGCTACATATAAATTAAGTGTCACACCTTCAAAAGATTTATTTCTATATGCTATTGTGCTCAAATCCTAAGGTAAATGAATGGTAAAATGTATGTGTACTTTGAGGTTTGAATGCTCATGTGCTTGTATGTTCACATTCTTTGTTGAACTCGTGCTCGCACGTGTACTTGCTTTGACGATCATATGCTCTCATGTCTACTTGCTTGGATGATTAAGTGCTTTTATGTTCACATCTTTTGAAATTCACACACTTCTATGTACACATGCTCTGAGGATCATACATTTCTATGTTCACATGCTTTGATAAATGTATGCTACTATGTCTACATGCTTTCAAGATAACTTATCCACATGCCTACATGCCTTAATGCTCCTATGCTTGGGCACTTCTATGATTGGATACTCCTATGTTAACATATTTCTTTGATGATCACATGTTTAAATGGTCATATGCTCCCATGCCTGCATGCATTAACGATTACATGCCCACTTGCTTTTATAATTTAATGCTCATACGTTTCGACGATTTGATGATTATATACTCCTACATTCATATGCTTTGATAATCCTATGCTTACATGCATTGATATTCACATGTATGATATCCACGCACATGTTCACACACTTGGTTGCTAATATGTTTATAGGCTTGAAGGCTTAAGTGATCATGAAGTTGGACATTCGTACGCTAAAATCCTTTGATGATTTCGCTTGAATGCTAAGGTGATTGGTAGATTTGAGGTATGTGTACTTGGTTTCATAAATTCTCATATGCTTTAAGCTTTAATGATTACATGATTGTATGCTCTCAGGATTAAATGCTTGTATTCTTTAATGCTTAAATGCTACGTATAAATTAAGTGTCACTCCTTCAAAAGATTTAATTTTTACCACATGTGAACGCACTTGATCGGCGATATATCTATGCACTTGGAGACTGAAACGTTCATGTAATTGGATTCTTGGGCACACACGTGCTGTGATGATTGTGCTAAGATCCTAAGGTAATTGAACGGTAAGATGTATGTGTACTTTACTATTTAAATGCTCATGTGCATGTATTTCACATGCTTTGTTGCTCTCGTGCTCACATGTGTACTTGCATTGACGCTCAAATGCTCTCATGTCTACTTGCTTAGATGATCACATCCTTTTATGTTCACATCTTTTGAAATTCACATACCTCTATGTACATATGTTTTGATGATCATACATTTCTATGTTAACATGCTTTGATAATCGTATGCTACTATGTTTACATGCTTTGAAGAGAACTTGTACATATGCCTATATGCCTTAATGCTCATATGCTCGGACACTTCTATGATTAGATGCTCCTATGTTAACATATTTCTTTGACGATCACATGTTTCAATTGTCATATGCTCTCATGCCTACATGGTTTAACGATTACATACCCACTTGCTTTTATAATTTTATGCCCACACATTTGGATGATTAGATGATTATGTGCTTCTACATTCAAATGCTTTACTAATCGCATGCTCACAAGTGTTGATATTAATGTTAGGATTAGTGCCCTTAAATCCTATTGTATGATGCTATGTATGATATTATGTATGACATTATGTATGACATGATGTATGACTTAATATTGTGATTGATAAAGTTATTTTATTATTATCCAAAATAATGGTAACATGAATATGGGACATTATCATATAGTCCATGAGATGCATTGTATGTGATTTATGTGAAAAGTCACAGAAGATGTAAATCACAAGTTCTTTGTAAACTCAGAATTAATAGTTCGTAGTCGGTGATGAAATTGGGCATTTCATCTGCGAAGACTATAACGTGTCAACTAAGATGATTTGTCTTGATCATGGAAGTGGAGACTTCTAGTTGATATGTTGATATGTTTTAAGAGTTAAAACATATTGAACAGGACCGCTGTGAGATTTATTATTCTCCTAATGACTGTCAAATGAATAATAAATCTCACGACTTCTATTTGCATGAACTCTTAATCCTGAGAGAATAATGGACCTGATCATGAAGTGTAGGTTGCTTTGATATATCAGGAGTGAGATCTGAAGTGACGGTCAAAACCTCAGTATGTTGGGCAGCCACATTTAGTGTTGATGGAACATATATTCTCAAGATGGAATTCATAGTCTCTTGATAGAGATATAAAGTATTCCCTTGAGATAAGTTTAATGGGTTCAGTTATTCAGAAAGTTAGGCCTAACCACTTTAGTAAGAAATTACTAAAGTATATATTTATGAAATTGAATTTCATAAATATATAATGAATAACTTTAAAGAATTAAACCGGGTACTCAAGGATAAGATGTAGTAATTTACAAAGTGGCAGTCTACATTTATGACTTTGTGTTACTACGAATATTTTATGAAGGGGTTACGTGTATAATAAAGTCTTGGGATATAATTTATTAATAAGGCCTAGAGTGCAATTATATTTATATAGTGGTATTAAATATAATTAATGGTAACTTTGGACTTGTCAAGAGTTGACGGAAAAGTCCAAGGCCCATTGGAGCTAGTGTCTTATTGGTCCCTTTTGGTCCCACTCCAAGCCACACATTAAAGCCCAATTGGAAAGGCCCAATAGGCCAGCCCAATTAGAGAATTAGTTAGTTATAAAGGGAGAAACATACATAATTTTTATTAGATGAGACACACTTTCATTCTCTCTTTGAAAAACTGATTGAGAGACCACACATCTTGGGCGTAAAGTGGAATTGGAGTGAAGATTAAAAGTGTTCCCAAGTGCTTCTAATATTTGTTTTGAATTTCTCCACATCAAGGTACGCTATCTTGTTCTTAAATTCTGAAATTTATGTAGTGCATGTTATCAATCATGAATGAAATAGATCCTTGTTCGTCGCTTCCGCTGTGGGTTTTGCATGAGATGCAAAACCAGAATTTTTTCCTTCAATTAACTCGTATTATATTCACGCACATGTGCACACACTTGGATGCTAATATTTGTATAGGCTTGGATGCATAAGTGATCATGTAGTTGGAACTTTGTACGCTCAAACACTTTGACGATTTTGCTTCAATGTTGAGTTGATCGGAAGATTTGAGGTATGTGTTCTTGGGGTCTTAAATTCACATGTGCTTTTTGCTCTAATGATCACTTGATTGTATGCTCTTATGATCAAATGCTTGTTTTTTCTAATGCTTAAATGTTTACATATAAATTAAGAGTCACTCGTTCATAAGATTTATTTTTAAACCACATGTGCACACACTTGATTGACGATATATCTATACACATGGAGACAGAAACGTTCATGTAGTTTGATGCACGGACACCCATATGCTTCGATGATTGTGCTTAAATCCAAAGGTAATTGAACGGTAAGATGTATGTGTATTTTGAGGCTTAAATGCTCATTTGCTTGTATGTTCACATGTTGATGAGAATCAACAAGTATTCAAGGATCCATTGCATGTTCCAGTTGGGCCTATTACAAGAGCAAGATCCAAGAAAATCAAAGAATCACTTAATGGGCTGATTAAAGAGATTTGGGTTGATTCTAATGTAGGACATTCCAAGCTTGGCCCAAAGGAAGATGAAGGCGCAATAAATTTAATCAAAGCTATTGAGGGCTGATCTGGCTTAATTGGGAGTGATTTATGGCTGTTTGACTTTCCAGCTCTATATCAGTTAATGGAGATTTTTTCCTATTCTGGAGTTGTTATTTCAGACCAAATCTACCTGAATTTAGGGCTTTTATTATTTAGAACGTTTTTTTTAAAAGCTTTTTTCCTTGTTTTTAGGTGCATTTAATGCTTTTTAAGTCAAAAATTTGATTCCTGATATGGTAAGGTATTGTTGTGAAATTTTAAAATACTCGCAAGTGTACGAACCGTATCAAAGTATAGTTTGATAAGAACGAGGTCGAACCCACAGGGACTTGAATGAACGTAGGAAAATTAATTAAATCTTAACCAAATTAATCTTAATCTAGTTTAATAAAAATTGGTTGTTTTAAAATTAAATAAACTAAGCAAATAATCAAATTAAGCAAATAGTTAAACTAAGCAAATATATAAAGCAATAAAAAGATGTAAACAATCAAGGGAAAAGAATTAAGGTTTTGGAATCCGCCTTGTAAGTCATATCAGCATATATTTATGATCATTAATTTTTCCCAACTACTACATGATAATCTAGAAATCAATCTTGCTATCATGGAAAATATTCTCATTAAAATCTTTATTTTAAAAATCAAAAGCATGTTCTTCTTCGCATCACATGCTTTGTTGATCAAATCATCAATTGTATCTATAGCCAAACAAATCACAAGATCATATCTAATTCTAAAAATCAAATCATAAATTGTATCCATTGACCGATAAATCACAAGCGATATCCAATTTCATAATCAAGAATTAATAAACCAAGCATTCAATTAATTAAGACAAATCCTATGATCATTAGAAAAACATGATTGAACTATATCTAGAATCTCATCTTAGTCAATTGATATGAAGCAAGAACAATTTAAATAATTATCTAACAACTAATGTGGGTAAAATCAAATCACATGAGACATTACTCATATAGTCTTAACAAGGTTTCATTGTATTATAAATTTAGCTACTCATAATAATTAAAATAAAACACAAGAATAAAAAACTAAACATTAAACTAGACAAATAAAATAAAACTAACTGTCATGGAAGAAAACTATAATGTATCAACTAAGATGATTTGTCTATGATCATGGAAGCCCTGGAGACTTCTAGTTGATATGTTTATGCCCTAAAGAGCCTTTAAATAGGTCAAAGAATCCTATTACAAGTTGAATTCCCGTTTGGGGAAAATTCCAGATGAATAATAAATCTCACTTAACCGACAATTTTGGCCCATTCTTAACGTCAGAATTCGGACTTTTGGTAAACTATCAAAGTTGTAGTCCTTTAAGTTAAATTTCCAGCCCAACTTGAATCATCTCAATTGGACATCTGAGCCTAAAGTTATGCCAAAAATACTAACTGATGTGCAGGCTATATCCTCAAGATGGAATTCAACTAGTCTCTTAATGGAGATATAAAATGATTCCCTGCTCCAATTGAGACTTAAATTTAATGGGTTGGTCTTTTTTAACTTCATCATAGCCACTTTAGTAAGAAATTACTAAAGTATGTAGCTTTATGAAATTGGATTTCACAAATCCACTGAATAACTTTAATTCCATTCTCCTACAAAAGGATAAGATGTAGTAATTTACAAAGTGGCAATCTACATTGATTATGACTTTGAGTTACTACGAATATTTTATGAAGGGGTTACGTGTATAATAAAGTCTTGGGATATAATTTATGCAATAAGGCCTAGAGTGCAATTATATTTATATAGTGAGTATTTTAGAATATAATTAATGGTAACTTTGGACTTGTCAAGAGTTTTATGGAAAAGCCCAAGACCCATTGGAGCTAGTGTCTTATTGGTCCAAACGTTTTGGTCCCACTCCAAGCCACACACGAAAGCCCAATTTTAAAGGCCTAAAAGGCCATTTGCTCTAATTAGATAATGGTTTAGTTATAAAGGGAGAAACATACATAGGATTTTTTATTAGGCGTAAAATAATAAACGGTGTGTGATTCAAGTGTGAGACACACTTTCATTCTCCCCTTACTTGAGAGACCACACATCTTGGGCGTAAAGTGGAATTGGAGTGAAGATTAAAAGTGTTCCCAAGTGCTTCTAATCTTTGTTTTGAATTTCTCCACACCAAGGTACGCCATCTTGTTCTTAAATTCTGAAATTTACATAGTGCACGTTATCAACCATGAATGAAATAGATCATTGTTTGTTGCTTCCGCTATGTGTTTTGTATGAGATACAAAACCAGAATTTTTCCTTCAGTTCACATGCTTTGATGATCATATTCTCCTATGTCTATATGGATTGACGAGAGCGTGTTCTCCTGCCTATATGCCTTGATGCTCGTATGCTTGGACACTTTTATGATTGGATTCTCCTATGTTAACATGCTTTGTTGATCACATACATTTTAGTTCACATGCCAGACGATAGAGTGCTTCCATGTTTACATGCTTTAATGCTCACTCGCATTGATATCCACATGTTCGATATCCACACATGTGCATGCACATGGATGATGAAATGTCAATTGGCTTGAAGACTAAAGTGATTGTGTAGTGGGAAGTTTGTATGCTCAAATGCATTGATGATTTTTCTTGAATCATGAGATGATTGTGAGATTAGAGGTATGTGTACTAGGGTGCTTAAATACTCATATGCATGTATGATATCATGATCACATGCTTGAATGTTGACATGCTTTGTCGATAAACTACTCACATTTGCCTTTGTAAAGATGATAAAATGCTCACATGTCTACTTACATTGATGATCACATACTCCTATGCTCACTAGCATTGATGTTCACATATTTCGATGATCGTATGCTTATAAACACTAAATGTTGAGGTGATTGGTAGATTTGAGGTATGTGTACTTGGATTCTTAAATTCTCGTATGCTTTATGCTCTGATGATCTCATGATTATATGCTTTTATGATCAAATGCTTGTATTTTCTCATGCTTAAATGCTATATATAAATTAAGTGCTACTCCTTCATAAGATTTATTTTTTAACCATATGTGAACACACTTGATCGACGATACATCTATACGTATGGAGACTGAAACGTTCACGTAGGGGAATGCTCAGGCACTCACATGTTTTGATGATTGTGCTTAAATCCTAAGGTTATTGAACGGTAAGATGCATGTGTACTTTGGGGTTTAAATGCTCATGTGCTTGTATGTTCGCATGCTTTATTGATCTTGTGCTCATATGTGTACTTGCTTTGACGATCATATGCTCTCATGTTTGCTTGCTTAGATGATCACCGGCTTTCATGTTCAAATCTTTTGAAATTCACACTTTTCTATGTACACATGCTTTAATGATCATACATTTCTATGTTCACATGATTTGATAACTTCGTGCTCATACATTTGGACAATTTGATGATTATATGCTCCTACATTCAAATGCTTTGATAATCGTGAGTTCACAATTGTTGATATTCACTCATATGATATTCATGCACATGTGCACACACTTGGACATTCGTTAGCTCAAATGCTTTTATGATTTTGCTTGAATGCTTAGGTGATTGGTAGATTTGAGGTATGTGTACATGGGTTCATAAATTCTCATATGCTTTAAGTTCTAATGATAACATGATTGTATGCTCTCTTGATCAAATGCTTGTATTCTCTCATGCTTAAATGCTACACCTAAATTAAATATCACCCTTTCAAAAGATTTATTTTTTAACCACATGTGAACACACTCGTTCCACGATATATCTATATACTTGGAGACTGAAACGTTCATGCAGTTGGATGCTCAGACACTTGGCTGCTAATATGTGTATAGACTTGGAGGCTTAAGATATCATGAAGTTGGACGTTTGTACGCTAAAATCCTTTGATGATTTTGCTTGAATGCTAAGGAAATTGGTAGATTTGAGGTATATGTACTTGGGTTCATAAATTCTCATATGCTTTAAGCTCTAATGATCATATGATTGTATGCACTCATGATCAAATGATTGTATTCTCTCATGCTTAAATGCTACGTATAAATTAAGTGTCACTCCTTTAAAAGATTTATTTTTTACCACATGTGAACGGACTGGATCGGCGATATATCTATGCGCTTGGAGATTGAAACGTTCATGTAGTTGGATGCTCGGGCACACACGTGCTTTGATGATTGTGCTAAGATCCTAAGGTAATTGAACGGTAAGATGTATGTGTACTTTGGGATTTCAATGCTCATGTGCTTGTATGTCCACATGCTTTGTTGATCTCGTGCTCACATGTGTACTTGCATTGACGTTGGATGCTTGGGCACTCGCTTTGATGATTGTGCTTATATCCTAAGGAAATTGAACGGTAAGATGTATGTGTACTTTGAGGTTTGAATGCTCATGTGCTTGTATGTTCACATGCTTTGTTGATCTCACGCTCACATGTGTACTTGCTTTAGCGATCATATGCTCTCATGTCTACTTGCTTTGACGATCATGTGCTTCTATGTTCACATGTTTTGATGTTCGCATGCTTTGATAATCTTATTCTCCTATCTCTATATGGATTGACGAGAACATGTTCTCTTGCCTATATGCCTTGATGATCATATGCTCGGACACTTTTATTATTGGATGCTCCTATGTTGACATGCTTCATTGATCACATACCTTTAAGTTCACATGCTAGAAGATAGAGTGCTTCCACGTTTACATCTTTAATGCTCACACGCATTGATATCCACATGTTCGATATCCACACACATGTGCACACACATGGATGATGAAATGTCAATCGGCTCGAAGACTAAAGTGATCGTGTATTAGGATGCCTGTATGCTCAAATGCATTGATGATTTTGCTTGAATCACGAGATGATTGAGAGATTAGAGGTATGTGTACTAGGGTGCTTAAATGCTCATATGCATGTATGCTCTCATGATCACATGCTTGTACGTTGACATGCTTTGTCGATAAACTACTCACATTTGTCTTTGTTGAGATGATAAAATGCTCACATGTCTACTTGCATTGATGATCACATGCTCCTATGCTAACTAGCATTGATGTTCACATATTTCGATGATCGTATGCTCATAAGCACTAAATGTCGAGGTGATTGGTTGATTTGAGGTATGTGTACTTGGATTCCTAAGTTCTTATATACTTTGTGCTCTAATGATCACAAGATTGTATCCTCTCATGATCAAATGCTTGTATTCTCTCATGCTTAAATGCTACATATAAATTAAGTGGTACTCCTTTATAAGATTTATTTTTTAACCACATGTTAACACACTTGATCGACGATACATCTATACGTGTGGAGACTGAAACGTTCACGAAGTTGAATGCTCAGGCACTCACATGTTTTGATGATTGTGCTTAAATCCTAAGGTTATTAAACGATAAGATGCATTTGTACTTTAGGGTTTAAATGCTCATGTGCTTGTATGTTCACATGCTTTGTTGAACTCGTTCTCACATGTGTACTTGCTTTGACGATCATATGCTCTCATGTTTACTTGCTTAGATAATCACCTGCTTTCATGTTCAAATCTTTTGAAATTCACACTCTTCTATGTACACATGCTTTAATGATGATACATTTCTATGTTCACGTGCTTTGATAATCGTATGCTACTATGTCTACTTGCATTAAAGAGAACTTGTACATATGCCTATATGCCTCAATTCTCATATGCTCGGACACTTCTATGATTGGATGCTCCTATGTTAACATACTTCTTTGATGATCACTTGTTTCAATGGTCATTTGCTCCCACGCCTACAAGGTTTAACGATTACATGCCCACTTGCTTTTATAATTTTATGCCCATACGTTTGGATGATTAGATGATTATATGCTCCTACATTCATATGCTTTGATAATCACACACTCATAAGCGTTGACATTCACATGTATGATATCCACGCACATGTGCACACACTTGGCTGCTAATATGTGCATAGGCTTGGAGGCTTAAGTGATCATGAAGTTGGACGTTCGTACGCTAAAATCCTTTGATGATTTTGCTTGAATGCTAAGGTTATTGGTAGATTTAACGTATGTGTACTTGGGTTCATAAATTCTCATATGCTTTAAGCTCTAATGATCACATGATTGTATGCTCTTATGATCAAATAATTGTATTCTCTCATGCTTATATGCTACATATAAATCAAGTGTCACTCCTTCAAAATGTTTATTTTTTTACCACATGTGAATGCACTTGATCGGCGACATATCTATGCGCTTGTAGACTGAAACGTTCATGTTATTGGATGCTCGAGCACACACATGCTTTGATGATTGTGCTAAGATCCTAAGGTATTTGAACGGTAAGATGTATGTGTTCTTTGAGATTTAAATGCTCATGTACTTGTATGTTCACATGCTTTGTTGATCTCGTGCTCACATGTGTGCTTGCTTTGTTGATCATATGCTCTCATGACTACTTGCTTAGATGATCACATGCTTTTATGTTCACATATTTTGAAATTCACATACTTCTATGTACACATGCTTTGGTGATCATACATTTATATGTTTGCATGCTTTGATATTTGTATGCTACTATGTCTACATGCTTTGAAGAGAACTTGTACATATGCCTATATACCTTAATTCTCATATGCTCGAACACTTATATGATTGGATGCTCTTATGTTAACATACTTCTTTCATGATCACATGTTTCAATGATCATGTGCTCCCACGCCTACATGGAATAACGATTACATGCCCACTTGATAACCTCCCAAAGGAGCTATGTCATTATTACTTAGAGGCCAAAGGTAATACGGCATATTATTAGTGTTTGATAAGAGTTATCATGATAACACTAATAATGAGAATAGTTCTCAATCAATCATAGTGTTTATAATAAACTTGCTACCAAGGAATTATAGACATGGGATTGGGTTGTTGTTGCATATATTATATTATGGTTTTATTAAGGTTCCATACTATATGCTTATATGCTAAATTGATAATGTCCAGTTTACTTGTTATATTCATGTTTATTATTTTCAAATTTTATCATGGCATCATTTAGCCCACTTGTTGCTATTCTTAATCAAACAAACTGACTGGATCCAACTATGTTGACTAGAAAAGAAATTTGGATATTGTTCTTACTGTTGAAGAGCACAAGTATGTGCTTACTCAACCATGTCCTAACTTTCCATCATTAGATGCTCCTATTGAGGAAAAATAGCGATATGATCGTTGGTAGAAATCTAATGAGATGGCTAAGTGTTATATCCTTGCATCTATCTCAAATGTTCTACATCATCAAATGCAGGATGTAGAACTAGCTTTGGACATTATGCTAAGTCTGAAGGAGATGTTTGGTGAGCAAGGCCGTTCTGCAAGGCAAGAAACTATGAGGCAGATTTATAATACCAAAATGGTTGAAGGCACTTCAGTTAGAGAGCATTGTCTTAGGATGATCTCTAATCTGAATACATTGGAAGTTTTAGGTGCCGATATTGATGAAGAATCCCAAGTGGATATGATACTCCAGTCACTACCAGAATCATTCAAGGAATTCAGACTGAATTATGATATGAACAAAAAGGTTTATTCATTGTCTGAATTGATGAATGAGTTGGTGGTGGTGTAAGGCATCCTTAGTACTTCTAGTGTTGAGGCCAATGTGGGTGAAGCTTTTACTTCTCAACCTAAGTCGAAAGGTAAGGGTAAGAAGAAGAAGAAGAAGAAGGACTTTACCAAGCAAGATGGCAAATTGCCTTAGGAGTTGCCAACAAAGGAAAGAAGGCCAAAGGAAAATGTTTCCATTGTGGTGAGAAAGGACATTGGAAGAGGAATTGTCTAATTTTCAAAGCTGCAAAGAATAGGGGTATGAAAAGTTCATTTCTTCTTGAAATATGTTTAGTACAGAATCCCACGGATTCCTGGTGTGTGGATTCAGGTTGTACTAATCATATCTGCAATTCCTTGCAGGGGTTTCAGGAGACCAGAAAGTTGAATGAGGGAGAACTATTTCTTACTTTGGCTGATTGGAGCAGGATTCCGGTTGTAGCTGTTGAAGTGTTTAATTTATGCTTTGAGTCTAGAGTTTTAATATTGGAAGACTGTTTGTATGTACCTAATGTTCTTAAGAATTTAATTTCTACAACTTATTTAGGTATGCATGGATATTGTGTTATCCTGAAAGGCAATGTTGTAATAAATAAGGATAAAATGTTTATCTGTTCTGGCGATATTATGGATGGTCTTTATATTTTAACTCCTAATAAGCATGAATTATACAATTTTGAATTAGATGATAGGTCTCATGTGAAATCATTAAAGAGAAAGTTTCATTCTTCTAATGATGCATATCTTTGGCACTTGATGATTTTCCAGTTTGTGAATCTTGTTTGGAGGGTAAAATGACCAATCGACCTTTTAACGTAAAAGGTAGAAGAGCCCAAGAGTTGCTTGAATTAGTTCATACAGATGTATGTGGTCCTATGTCAACCTAAGTAAAAGGAGGTTATGAGTACTTCATCACTTTTACGGATGATTACTTAAGATATGGTTATGTGTACCTAATGAGACGAAAATCCGAAGCCTTTGAAAAGTTCAAAGAGTTTAGAGCTGAAGTTGAGAATCAATTAAGTAAATGCATAAAGGCCATTCAATCTGATCGAGGTGGCGAATACCTTCTTGGGAATTTCAAGGATTACCTAATTCAAAATGGGATTGTATCCCAATTGACTACACTTGGAACTCCCAAAAAAAATGGTGTAGCAGAGAGAAGGAATAGGACTTTTTTAGAAATGGTTAGGTCCATGATGAGTTATTCAACTTTACTGGTTTCTTTTTGGGGATTTGCACTAAAAAATGCAATATACATTTTGAATTTAGTTCCATCAAAATCTGTTCCCAACACACTCAAGGAATTGTGGAGTGGACGCAAGCCTAGTATTAAATATCTCCACATTTGGGAATGTCCAACACATGTGTTGAAAGGGAAGTCTGATAAGTTGGAAGCAAAAACGGAAGTATGCATGTTTTTAGGGTATTCAAAGGAAACTAAGGGTTTTTTACTCTATAATCATAAGGACAATAAAGTGTTTGAAAGTACCCATGCCAAATTTTTGGAAGATGATTATGTGAATAAGTTTAATCCTAGAAGTAAAGTTGTTTTGGCTGAAATAGATGAACCTATAGTTGAACAACCAATGGATGAAACTAGGGGATGATGTAGCTGTATTAGATACACCACAAGATACTACTTATGAGATGTCTAGTACACAAGTGCCTCGTCGTAGTGGGAGAATTGTTCGGTCTCTTATAAGATTTATAGGTTTGGGAGAAATTTATAAAGCTATCTCAGAAGAGGCTGAATCGGATCCCTACACTTATGAAGAGGCAATGAATGATATAGATGCACATCATTGGGTCCAAGCTATGAAATCTGAATTAGATTCAATGTATTCCAATCAAGTTTGGGATCTTGTAAAGGCACCTAACGGCATTAAATGTTGGTTGCAATTGGGTTTACAAGAGGAAGAGAGGATAGATGGAAATGTTGAAACTTTTAAAGCAAGACTAATGGTGAAAGGGTATACACAAAAGAAGGTATTGATTATAATGAAACCTTTTCACCAGTAGCCATGCTTAAATCTATCAGAACTCTCATATCCATTGCTGCTTATTATGATTATGAGATTTGACAAATGGATGTCAATACTGCATTTCTTAATGGCAATCTTGAGGAAGAAATCTATATGTTGCAATCAGAAGGTTTCATAGCAAAGAACCAAAAGCTTATGGTATACAAGTTGAAAAGGTCCATTTATGGACTTAAGCAAGCATCTAGGTCATGGAACATTAGATTTGATCAAGCAATCAAGTCATTTGGTTTTGAACAAAATCTTGATGAACCATGTGTGTACAAAAGATAATGAGACAAAGTAGTAATGTTCCTAGTGCTTACTGCTCATTGGAAATGATGTAGGGGTGATGTCATCAGTAAAAGTTTGGTTGTCAAGCCAATTTGATATGAAGGACTTAGGTGATGCTAACTATATTCTAGGGATCAAGCTTTGGCAAGATCGCAAGAAGAAGATGTTAGGTTTGTCACAAGTTGGATATATAGATAAGGTTCTAGAACGGTTTAGCATGCAAAACTCCAAGAAAGGATTACCTCCTTTCAGACATGGAGTTCCTCTGTCTGATGACCAAAGGCCTAAGACTCTTGAGGAAGAAAACATGATGAGCCAAGTTCCCTATGCTTCTGTAGTGGGAAGTCTCATGTATGCCATGCTTTGTACTAAGCCGGATATTTGTTATTCAATTGGCATGGTCAGCCGATATCAATCAAATCCAGGACTTAAACATTGGCAAGCTGTAAAGCATATTCTGAAGTATCTAAGGAGAACGAGAAATTATATGCTTGTTTACCATAGTAAGGATTTGATTCTCATTGGTTATACAGATTCAAATTTTTCAGTCAGATCTTGATTTCAGAAAATTCACTTCTGGTTGTGTGTTCACCTTGGGAGGTGGAGCCATAAGTTGGAGAAGTGTTAAGCAATCTTGTATTGTCGACTCCACCATGGAAGTTGAATATGTTGCTGCTTGTGAAGCGGCAATGGAAGTTGTTTGGCTCAAGAAATTCCTTTCTGATCTTGGTGTTGTGAGAATTGAGCAAGTTCCTATCACATTATTCTACAACAATAGTGGAGCGGTTGCACAATCCAAGGATCCAAGGAATCACAAGAAAGTAAAGCACATAGAGAGAAAGTACCACATCATCCGAGACATTGTTGCTCGTGGAGATATAGTAGTAGAAAAGATTGATGGTGCAAAGAATCTAGCGGATCCCTTTACCAAAGCCTTGCCCCAAAGGACTTTTGAGTCACATTTGGAAGAGATGGGAGTTAGATTAGTGCTTAATAGTCTTTAGGGCAAGTGAGTGATTGTTGGGATGTGTGCCCTTAAATATTGGGACATTATGACATTATGTATGATGCTATGTATGACATTATGTATGACTTAATGTTGTAATTAATAAAGTTGTTTTATTATTATCTAAAAATAATGGTAACATGAATATTGGGACATTATCATATAGTCCATGAGATGCATAGTATGTGATCTATGTGATTTAGTCACAGAAGATATAGATTACAAGTTCTTTGTAAACTCAGAATTTTAGTTCGTAGTTGGTGATGAATTTGGGCATTTCATCTGTGAAGACTATAATATATCAACTAAGATGATTTGTCTTGATCAAGGAAATGGAGATTTCTAGTTGGTATGTTGATATGTTTTTAGTGTTAAGACATATTGAATTGGACCGCTGTGAGATTTATTATTCTCATAACGACTGTCAAATGAATAATAAATCTCACAACTTCTATTTACATGAACTCTTAATCCTGAGAGAATAATGAACTTGATCATGAAGTGTAGGTTGCTTTGATATATCAGGAGTGAGAGCTAGAGTAATGATCAAAACCTCAGTATGTTGAGCAGCCACATTAAATGTTGATGGAACATATATTCTTAAGATGGAATTCATAGTCTCTTAATGGAGATGTAAAATATTTCCTTGAGATAACTTTCATGGGTTTGGTTATTCAGAGCGTTAGGCCTAACCACTTTAGTAAGGAGTTACTAAAGTATATATTTATGGAATTGGATTTCATAAATATATGATGAATAACATTAAAATGATTAAACCGGATACTCAAGGAATTAAGATGTAGTAATTTATAAAGTGGCAGTCTACATTCATGACTTTGTATTACTACGAATATTTTATGAAGGGGTTGTATGTACAATAAAGTCTTGGGATATAATTTATAAATAAGGCCTAGAGTGCAACTATATTTATATAGTGGTATTAAATATAGTTAATAGTAACTTTGGACTTGTCAAGAGTTGACAAAAAAGCCCAAGGCCCACTCCAAGCCACATACTTAAGCCCAATTGGAAAGGCCTAAAAGACCAGCCTAATTAGATAATCAGTTAGATATAAAGGAAGAAACATACAGAATTTTGTGTGTGTGAGACACTATTGTAAAATGGTGTGTATGTGAGTGAGGAAATGCCTCTCTCTTATTCTCCTTTGAACTGATTGAGAGACCACACTTCTTGGGCGTTAGTGGAATTGGAGTAAAGTTTGAAAGTGTTCCCAAGTGCTTCTAATCTTTGTTTTGAAATTCACCGCTTCAAGGTACACTCTCTTATTTTTAATTTCTGAAACTTATATGGTGCATGTTATCAATTACGAATGAAGTAGATCCATTTATTTTTCACTGCGTATGTCTTGTATGCGATACAAAGATGTATTTTTCCATCACATTCATCAGGATTCAGATTCGGCAGTGACCATTTTGTCTCATTAGGATTCAAATTCGGCAGTGACTATTTAGTCCTAGGCATCCTATTCCTTTTTTGAGATTCAGAGTCAGCAGTGACCATTTAGTATCACCAGAATTCAGATTCAGAAGCGACCGTTTAGTCCTATGCATCCTATACGTTCTTCGAGATTTAGATTCGGCAGCGACTGTTTAGTCTCACCAGGATTCAGATTTGGCAGCTACCGTTTGGTCCTATGCATCATATGCCTTATTTGAGATTCAGATTCGGCAGGAACTATTTCATCTCACCAAGATTCAAATTTGGCAGAGACCGTTTAATCCTTTGTTTTCCAAAACTACCCTCACTCAAAATTGCATTGCTTTCACATTTTCAATTCTCTCAAAATTTCCTATCTTTATCATGCATAGTCTCTCATATTTACCTAGCTTTCCTTTTAGTTTTGTTAGTGTTTCATGTGTTTTCATAACATCCAACATATGCAAGTTCAGCTATGCTACTTAAACATTTGAACATATATATTTTCCAACATCATCATGGCATAGATGATAAAATAAAACAAACGATAAAAACCAAAAATAAAATATTCAAAAATACCAAAAATAAAATAAATGCTAGCATGCTTTGGTGGTTGCTTTGCTACTAATATATTTGCAAAAAATAAAAAATAAAGAGAGAGAGAGAGAGAGAGAGAGAGAGAGAGAGAGAGAGAGAGAGAGAGAAATAGACATTGACCTTAAGTGCAAAACTGAAGACTGAAGTTGAAAGCTGGACTCGCTAGATCGTGACTTGCTTCAAGAAACTTTTTAGAAGTGAGAATTTAAAGAAATGAAGTCAGAATGGTCAAAATGGAGCTTTGGGGCCCATTATTAGGCTACCATACGGCTTGGACAGCCCAACGCACCTTTAGTAGCCGTCGGGACTGCCTGGCGCACCTTTTGTGGCTGCTAGTCAGCGTTAACCAGTTGACCATTGACCCAAAAAAACAAAAAAACTAGAGTTTCTGCCCAAGTACCAAGGAACAAGCCAGAAATAGGGAAGGCCGGTTTCAACCCATGAACAACACAGTTTCCGCACGCAATTTTGGGCAACAAAATGTGGTATCTCATTCTTTATGTGAGTACACAGTTAAGTCGGGTTGCAATTTCCTAGCAAAAGAAAAGTTGAACACTTAGACTTCTGGAAACTTGATGCATGACAATGGGATATGGAAGCTGATTTGGGATCTTAATGTCCCAAACAAAGTTAAGAATTTCACTTGGAGGTCATGTGGAGATGTTGTCCCAGTGAAGAAGAACTTGAAAAAGTGACAAATTCTCCAAGATGAAACACTTAATCACTACAAGCAAGTTGAGGAAACTATCCTACACGAAATCTGGGAGTGTCTGAACCTCTCACCAATCTGGGATTCCATGCTAGAGTTTTCTTTTCGTCGAACTTAATTCTTTTGTAACATTAAGGATTTACTTCTCTATCCGAACAACGAAAGGAAAGAGCTAGAGTTGATGGTAGTTATCTTATGGACTATATGGTTTCGTAGGAATCAAATAAGAGTAAGTAACAAGGATTATCCCATCACATAGGTAAGAGTAAGTAATAAAAGCTCTCAAGAGTAATGAAGATTCTTTATCTCCATTTGGCCACATTCTTGCTTTGGCCAAAGCTACTACAGATGTCAATTGTATTTCCTTTTCCCACACTTGAAGACTTGGCAATTTTATTGCTCATAACCTAGCTAAACATGCAAGACATGTTGCAGGTTTTACGGCGTGGATGGTGGATGTTCCTCCACACCTCGACTTTGTATTGTTAGCCGACCATGACTATTTATATATATATATATATAATGAAATTCAATGCTTTCTTTCTCCAAAAAAAAAAAAAAAAGCATTAGCTTTAAGTGAAAAAGTGATTGTCAAGAAATCAAAAATTATAATCTCTCCTATTAGTATTACTGCTCAGATTAACATAAATGAATAATGAAGATGAATGATGAGAGTTATAAAAGTTAAGAACTAATTTGAAATAGGGTAAAGTTTTGGTCTTTTTATGTAATTCCCCCTTTCTTAATGAACTTATATAAAAAAAAAAAAAAAATTAATAGGTAGACAATTTCATAAAAAACAAACAAAAATTTGTAACCCTAATACACAGGATATGCATAATAAGTGCATAAAAAAGAAAAATAATGTATTAAACTACACTTCATGTCAACTAGCAAGTCAATAAAATTAAACTTTTCACTCCAAAAAAAAAAATTGAACTGGTGAAAAGAGCCTATACAGAGACGAGAGGAGTACATGATTCAGGGTTTTTTTTTTTTTTTTTTTTGCTAAATAAAAAAGGGAGGGTCTTTGGTGTGTGCTCATCGACTCCACGCCACGTGACGGCAATGGATACTACATACTTCAAGTGTATTATATCGAATGCTCCTCTCTCACAAATTTTCTTTACAATATTATTCCTCGTTAAGCAATTGAGTTTCAAATCTCACCACCATTAATTAATTAAGCTTACTAGAACCCCCTTTCTAACATGCCATAATGACTTATATAATTCAATTTGTATTTTTAATTTGGATAATAATTAGCTCAATCTTTGATATTGGAATAAATCTGGCCAAATCCTGAATCCCATGTTAATCAATTCAAAGATTTATTTTGTAGAACCATATATATATATGCCCAATGAGTAGAGAGAAGATGCCATTTAAACCAAAATTAATTAGTCATCGTTTCCTTTATCTTCTTCTTTATTATATCC
Organism: Castanea sativa; assembly: GCF_040712315.1. Classification (NCBI taxonomy): domain Eukaryota; kingdom Viridiplantae; phylum Streptophyta; class Magnoliopsida; order Fagales; family Fagaceae; genus Castanea; species Castanea sativa. Next base: position 20,133,196 of record NC_134016.1, read on the forward strand.
AATTTATAAATTTTTTATCCAAGAGTTGCAGTGATTGACATGCTAAGAACTATTTAGTGTAATACAAGTTCAATTATTTTTCAGTGGTAAAGTCTCTGACATGGGTTTGAAACTCGGATCGGACCTTATTGTCTAACTAGATTAACTAGAAACCGTTCACCAACACGATTCTTTAAACTCTAAGAACTGGCCTATGTAAGGAAAGTCAGTGAATCGTGCAAACTGCGGTTGAACCTTCCGAGTTTGAAAACCGTAAGCGGTTCTCATACGTCAAACCGTTAAAGTTTTTTTTTTGAGTACTTACAAGTTTAGAGCCATTGTTGAAGGCTGAAGCTTCAACCACATGAGATGCTATCAGATAAGATCACACCAACATCTTCCGAATTTGATGACGTTGTTTCTGCATTTTTGCCTTTGAAAACTTCTTTTTTGCTGCTTGCTTTATTGTCAACCACCAAGGCTTGCTAGCAAGCACTTCCTGCTTGGGTCTTGTTCTTTATTTAATTTTAACCCATTTTTAACTGGGTAGACATCTTCTAGCTTTTGATTATTTTTTGTTTTAATTCATAAATGGTGAATAATGGATTATTCAAATGGGCTTGGCCATGGGCAAACAAATCAATTTCTCTCTTAAATATTTTATTGGGTCTCATAAAATAAAAACAGGGCAAATTACAATAAACTCACTAGTGGTTTGGCCCATTTTGCACCTTGCCTACTCGTAGTTTAAAACTTAACATTTTGCCCACCTATGCTTAACTCTATTTAGTGTCCATTACCCACCTCCATTAAAATGAAGGGGAAAAATGTATTTTCTCTTCCCTTCTATGTCTCTCTCCTCCAAAAAAAAAAAAAAACATAAAAAAAAAGATCAAATAGGGAATTTTATAGAGAAACAAGCTGTGTGTCAAAACAAGATCAAATTGACAGGCCAACTTATTTACTTCATCATTTCTCTTTCTCAAACTCTCATCGTCTCTCTCACTCACTACCATCGTCTCTCTCTCTCAAACTCAAATTTATCCCTTTGTTCCATTGCATTGAAAGTCAATCTGGGTTCTTGATATGAGTAAATTAGCTAATCACTCTCTCTCATCTCCTCTTTCCAATGGTGGCGTTGACGAGGCCGATTAGCCACCATAGCGATAAACCAAATCGACCACCACCATCTTTGCTTTAAGGGTTTTTTTTGGGGGTTGTGAGTTTGATAATGATCTGATTATGGTGTGGTTATGGGTTGTGTATTGCAGTGGTTGTGGATTGTGGGCGAGGTGGTGGTAGTGCTAAGTTGTGGGTTCTGATAGTGGTTGTGGTAGCTATGGGTGGACAGGAGAGAAAGAGAGGATGAGGGCGATCAGATTGCAACACTTCATGGGTTTCATTTTATTTTATTTTTTTGCTTTTTGCTTTATGGTTGTGGGTTTGTCCTGCAAATGTCCTGTTGAGATACATAAACATAGCACTCCTTTGCATCCAAGAAAATGCAGCTGATAGACCTACCATATTTGACGTGATCTTGATGTTCAACAAGGAAACTGCACTTCTACTGATGCGAAACTCAATCAACATGCCTTGAGACCCAACAATTAATATTGGAATACTTACCCAAGAAAGCTAAAATTTAGATTTTGATAGAAACTCCGACCCAACATTTATAAATAAAACGCGAACCAAAGGTATAAGTAACAGACCTCGATCCAATGATTATAATTGAATCACGAACCGAAAGTATAAAATTTGAACACCACAAGGAAGAATCTCTGATAAGTTCACAGTTATTGAAGAACCAAAAGAAGAAGCAAAACCTCACGTTTTTTTTTCGATTTTTTTATTCAATGATCCTCTATTACATTGAGTGCATGCTATTTATAAGACATGACTGAAAATAGAAAAATCTATTAAAAAAAATGTACTAAATAATAAAAGCCTAAATTAAAATTGATTTGATCTGAAATTAGCAGCTCCAAAATAGGAAAATAGCTAAATAACATTCTAAATAATAGAAGCCTAAATTAAAGTTGATTTGGTCTAAAATTGGCAACTCTAGTATAGGAAAAATATTTATTAATTGATATGGAGCTGGAAAGTCAATCAACCATTAATCCACATCATAAATCACGCCCAATTAAGACAGATCAACCCTCAATAGTTTGGATTAAATATATTACGTCTTCATCTTCCTTTGGGCCAAGATTGGAATGTCATGTGTTAGAATCAGCCCAAATCTTTTGAATCAGCCCATTAAGTGCTTCTTTGATCTTTTTGGATCTTGATCTAGTAATAGGCCCAACTGGAGCATGCAATAAATCCTTTAATGCTTGATGATTCTCATCATTTCCCCTCTCTTCAAAAGGATTCATCCTTGAATTTTCACCTACATCGAAAGGAGAAAGATCAGAAACATTAAATGCAGCACAAATGTTATACTCACCTAGAAGATCCAACTTGTATGCATTATCATTGATTCTCTCAAGGACTTGAAATGGACCATCCCCTCTAGGATGTAGCTTGGATTGCCTACAGGCTGGAAATCTTTCTTTTCTCATATGCACCCAAACCCAATCACTCAATTCAAAGAGGACTTGTCAATGGCCATTGTTGGCTTTGGTTGCATATTGCCCATCTTTATTTTTTATATGTTTCAGTATACTTTCATGGAGTTTCTTCACCATCTCAGCCTTCTTTTGACCATCT